>NC_047028.1:8274063-8409908 GCF_902652985.1 Pecten maximus | reverse complement strand
ACAGTCTCGTAATCGAGTCTCCATGTAGATGACAGTCTCATTATCGAGTCTCCATGTAGATGACAGCCTCGTTTTCGAGTCTCCATGTAGATGACAGCCTCGTTATCGAGTCTCCATGTAGATGACAGCCTCGTTATCGAGTCTCCATGTAGATGACAACCTCGTTATCGAGTCTCCATGTAGATGACAGCCTCGTTATCGAGTCTCCATGTAGATGACAGCCTCGTTATCGAGTCTCCATGTAGATGACAGCCTCGTTATCGAGTCTCCATGTAGATGACAGCCTCGTTATCGAGTCTCCATGTAGATGACAGACTCGTTATCGAGTCTCCATGTAGATGACAGCCTCGTTATCGAGTCTCCATGTAGATGACAGACTCGTTATCGAGTCTCCATGTAGATGACAGACTCGTTATCGAGTCTCCATGTAGATGACAGACTCGTTTTCGAGTCTCCATGTAGATGACAGACTCGTTATTGTGGATTTTATAGACATTAGACTTGTTATCGAGGTGGTGTCTCTTCTTGGAAGTTTGCCTCGTTATCGAGTTGGCATCTAATGTATAATTGTCATGAATTATTAGTTTATGGAAAAACGACCTCTCTTTCATAAATAAGTTATCTTCTACATACTAAGTATTGATCGTCAGGTTTACGAGCTGCATCAGGAGATAAACTGTGTTAATCAGTGACAGGTCTATTTTTATGTACTTGTATAAGTATACACCTTTCATTTGCTTCATTCGTTAATTAGCCCAAAGTATCAGTTAATTATTAAACACACTAAAATTACCGAGATGTTAATAGATCTTTAGATCGAGGCCTACAGCACTATAAGATACACGTGTACACGCAGCACGTTTCCTTCGCAAGAATTACTATTCTAGTCACATGACCCGGAAACGGAAATAGACTGAAAATTGCCTGACAGTAACAGGAGACAGTAAATTTCAGGCTTGTGAAACCTGTGGTATAGGTCGAGATGATGCCACCTGTTCAGACACATTAACATATTTGTTAACGCATAAAACAAACAAGATATATATATATTTTAAATAGTTTATTCGTAAGAAATAAAGAAATATCTTTTGTTTATTCCTTAAACCAACATCTTTAGAACAAAAGTAATAAATTAAGGGAAAACTGACAAATAAATAATGAAAATAATGTGTAATATTTAAGACAAGAAAACAAACAAAAACTCTACACAGAGTCACAATATTTAAAGACTTATGCTTCGTGCTTCTTCCTACAAGAAATTCGAAACACCAACTTTTAACCAAAGTTTGGGACAAGTCACCAACTTTAAAATGATGATATGATCACAGATTGTCGAACATGATTGCATAATACCTTATGAGAGATATACACAACAGAATAACAGGTAACATTTGGGTGTCTTTGGCAAAACGACTGTAGGAAATGTAAGCAAGCACTGCCGTATGTAAACATTAACAAAACCCGCTCGATATTTTGTATTTATCTACCAAATTTAAGTATAAAATATTTTGAACATGAAACGCTGATCTATTTTTGATTAAAATGAAAGTTTATCGAAAGGGTAGATAAATACAAACACGAGTCAAACATCAACATGAGAACAGTTACTAAAGAAGATTCAGGAAAATCATTAATCCGGAATCTACTAACTCGAAATGTTCATCAAAGCCCGTGTTAATTTATCAACACTTGTTCCAGTTATCGAATGATTAGTTATTATGAAAACAAGTCGGATAACATACAGCTGTTTCCGGATTAACAAGTGTCATTGCACAATATAATATGATGTTCCGATTATCAAAATTACAGTTCTATTGATATACAGAACCTGTTATAATTTATTACTAGGATATGTCATTACAAACGTACACCTAATCCTGTACCCAATAGTCTTCATCAATGGCCGGACTTGTTTGGCTCCTACTTATCTACCCTTTCCTCATTGACTACAGTTGTAACTCACGTTACATATTAAAATATGGCTTGATTGTATAAAATTGCAATATGATTTCAAGACTGAGGATTGTATAACCTCTGGTTGAATATCACCGTCAATGTCGTATAAAATAAACTCCTATATTCTGACATGGTTGTATAAACCTAATCTAGGTTCTTTTGATTCAAGATTTAAAGAACAAAGTTCTCATCTTTTGTCTAAGCAGAAAAAAAGGCAAGAGATGACGTATGTTCTCAGCTTATGAAACTACCACTAATTATCATCCAAGGCAGTTGTCCTGGAATGGTTGTAAGCTAACCTACCACTACTTATCATCCAAGAGAGTTATCCTGGAATGGTTGTAAGCTAAACTACCACTAATTATCATCCAAGGCAGTTGTCCTGGAATGTTGTAAGCTAACCTACCACTACTTATCATCCAAGAGAGTTATCCTGGAATGGTTGTAAGCTAAAACTACCACTACTTATCATCCAAGAGAGTTGTCCTGGAATGGTCTTTAAAGCTAAATCTACCGTTATCAAAGAAGATCATGTCGGCTATAATTTAAACACAAATATGGAGGGTGTACACACAAAATACAATTGGAATGACAGCGTCTTATTATCATAACAATACAAATTACAGGTACTATTGCGATATAATTCCTGGGTATTTACTCTTTAATAGGATTGCTACTCAATCACAAAGTTGTTGATCTGGAGTAAGTTATTTGGGTGTCTTGTTCTTCACCTCGTATTTTAACACATACGATATAAATTAAGATAAATAAAGTTGGAAATGGAATGATGTCTATTGCACAAATCACCGAATGTTTCTTGAACTGGAACTCGAAATTCGCGTGAATAAACACAAAAATCTTCCTGGATTCTCTTTCAAATCACAACCATGGTTGGCATGTTCAGTCAGTCACGAAGCATGCGCAGTTATGTCTGCAGAGCTTTCCACCCCTTTTGAAGGGAAGTCGTGTGTATCTTTGGGTGATACAAGTTCTCTTGTACAGAGATCACGTCTGTTTTTGTTTTATTTTCACATGGATGAAAAATGTACTTCATCGACGAACTTTGGCCTTTTTATCTGTATGAGATTTCTTTGAGCGAACTCCGAAGCATCCCAAAAATAATCCCGGCTTTTGAACGGGTCGTTCCCGGATGAAAACCCTTTCCCTTTGTCTCCCGTCCGCTGGAACAAGTTCGTTTCGTAAGTTTTTCGTGTTTTCCTTTTTCGACAAACTAGCCATGACGACTTCCGGTACATCAGTCTCTATGACGTGGAAGAAGTACTCCTCTGGAGGGCGGAGGTTAATTTCTAGTTTACGGACAGTAAGGCAGTTGTCGATGTGATGTAGGTAGTACCCTGTGGAACAGAATATAATTTGTTATTAATCATCAATGATTAACAAAAATGTTAACTCGTATGTATTGACAGACTTAATTTTAGTGTGTACTAACTTTTATTAAGATTTTGTCCTCATACGATCTCGCTGTATCAACCAGATTTACAGTTCATTGTATTAACAATGGAAATGGAATATTTCCTATATTTGTAAATAATATCAAACCCCGCCTGTGTGTTATATATCACCTATTATGGGCGCGGTACACAGTAGACACGGATTTATATATAGATATCAAACATATAGATGTCAGGCTCGGGTGGTCGTGCTTACCTTTGTGTGAGAATGGCTGAAGAAAGACGCTTCCGTTTTCTATTCTATAGATAACAAAGAATCGTTCGTCTGGATTTTCCGGGTCGGGTTGCGTTGCAAATGTCTGCAATAAACAGGTAAAGCAATATATAAATTACTTCCATCACGCAAACACAGGTTCGATAGACGACCTCAGCATCATAGTGCATTTATAAATGGAGCAGACAAAGGCAATGGACATATTCTGCAATACCTTGTCAGAATGAAGAATTAAAACCCCCGCCTTCAATTAAAATGTCTCTTAACCCTTTTCCGATTTTGGAGATGACGATGGCGTAGTGACATATTACTTACCGATATTGAGAGTTTTCGCTCTCCGTCGGTGCTGACGTACTTTGAACTGTCTGTTAGCGTCTGAAACACGGCCAGCTGCCTTTGTTCTGTATCTTTGTATTGGCGTTGTCTGAACACACCTACAATAATAAATACAACAATCATGTAGTAAAGGGTCAGAGGTCAAACAAAAACGTAATTAAAGATATATCAGTACTTTATCACGCAAATGTATAATATATATATATATATACCTTTAAATTTAATTGGGGAATTTAAATTACAATTGCGCTTTAATTTGTGTGACTTTGGAAATCAGGTTGACACGTTGTAGTGATCATCGACCAGTAAATCGACATCTGCCACTACCCACGCAAACTAATTAGACAGATCAATGTGTTCGGTAAACAACAATGTCGGCATATTAATGAATTGATTACGAGTTAGGATCAAGCTCCTGTCGCGATGGCGTCAATACAAGAACGACCCGAAGATCTCCATCAAGATAAACGACAGACAGGAATTACTTTAAGTTTCCGGTGGAATCTAATAGCTGTAAATACCGCAAAAACAAACCAGCTATTAATACATAATAACCTCCCGATCCATCATCAGTACGGAGGACGCTAATATCGGCATCGATTCGTGTCGGCATGTCTCGTCAGCACAACAAGGCACTGACAGCCGTTAGCGGGGGCGGTATATAGGTTATACGTAAACATTGTACTCCTAAGGTCTACCATGTCAATCCATTGTCTTATACAAGTATACCCTAACTTTTGTTAAACGAAAATGCTTTCCATCAAGGTCATATTCAAAGGCAATACGTTTTATTTTTGTACGTGTGAGATAATTAAATAAGAAGGAAAAGCCATGTTTATCCATACTACGTGTGTGTAGCTTACGCGTATTAAAAAATACTAAATTGACACAACTTTCTAATTACCCAAGTAGACTACTAATTTACAAGTTTAATTGACGATTAGCCTGCATCAGTTAACATGAACCCCTGTCTCCACGAATTATGGTCATGTTAACAGAAACTGTATTTGAAAGCAACGGAACTTCATATATCAAATTAATGGTTGTTATAAACTAAAAGAAGTGGCGCTGCATTGGTTTAAATTTTACTTTTATCAATAACCGGTTAATGAGTGACGTCACAAAAACTGCAAGTCATGGCTCGATTAGGATTACAAAAATATTACGTTATTTTTTTCTAAATTCACAAAACCGTTGGATTACTTTTCGGGCGTTTGGTGTAATTGGGTTGTCCTAAGTGTAACGAGCCTCGCGGGGAATTGAGGTCTACAATGACATATGTAATTGTGAAGTATCAGTGTTCAGTAACAGTGGTAAACAATGCTGTATTACTAAAAGCATGTATTGCTACCTGGCGAACTCAACACCTGTATAGACAATACATATCGGTACTTTAATCAAACTAAAGTACACTGCTAAAAGAAACGAACCCGATACAGGGTAATAGGCAGACATATATTTAAAATTCATTTCTATGTACATTTTACCTTCGGGGTGTAGAAATTGTAGTATCATATAGCTTTCCGTCTAATCGTTTTATACCTAATGGCCGTTACCATGTAATGTGTGTGTGTATGTGTTTTTTGCTGTTGTTTTTGTTTTGTTTCTGTTTCTTTTGCCTGTACTCCATGACACCAGGGACACGTCTTGTCTCCGAGGAATGACATGTTTTGACTGATGGTCAAGACAAGAGACAATTTAGTGATGTATCGCAGTACTGGAAGATTCCCGCGGCCAGGTAACACTGCCAGTCGTGACGGGTTAATTGGAAAATCGATTAAACACGATCTGTTATAGGTGCAAAAACTCCCCAATCACTTTCGGACTGAAATAATTACCTATCACCACGAGATGTCTGTCTGCTATATAAAAATAGACGAGTCGCAAATTGCACGTGCATAAGAAAGTACCCTATGACGTCAAACGGAATGAGCTGAACACCATATTGGCGAACACCAGTATAACGATGGCCATAGTACTCACTTAGCGCCCACGATCAGTAACACTACCAACATCTCTCGGCGGATATGACGTCAAGGAGAGTATAATACTGCATTATGGTACCGAATAATTATAAGTACCAAAAAAATAAAAATATCAGAAATACCATTCATTTAATTAATTTACTCGTTTAGCGACAGCCTCATCTTTGTAGTACGATATGAAGATTCGTGAGTACCTCGTGTCTGGCATGCCGTGCCCTATGTAGACGTGTGTATTGTGTAATGCACGTGTAAAACTTACAGGTCTGACATGAAGATTCCGTATCGGCCAGGTAGACGGTATCTCGGTCTTGGCGTAATGTAAAAACGTATCTATCACTTGTGTGTATCATCACCGTGGATGTCTCCGCCTGGTGCCCGGAATCTGAAACAGGATACAATTAGTAAGAAATCGCTAGAAACACAAAGAAACATATTAAGGCGCATTATCCATGTGTTTGCTGTTTGTGTGCTAAGTGACAATGTATTTTGAATTTGTAATTATCAGACATTGACTAGAAGATCGTCCAGTAGTATACACTAGTAAATAGTTTGATATACGATTAATTAACAACCTGGTTTCTTTATATGCATATCTGTGGAACATGGACCATTGGACTTTGAATAGGACACAAAAAATCTAAAATACTCACTTGTTTTTGGACAGCTGCTTATTTGTTTGTTGGATTCATTTTCTTCCTGAAACAAAATACAGAAAATATATTAGAACAGGTTACATTACGGTTACATTACGGTTTACATTACGGGGACTTTTGCGTAATCGGATGAAGACCTACAAAACATGACTGGTAGGGGTACCGTGGCAACGAAGTGTCTATACTGAGGTCACTAATCTGATGAAACAGGGGTTCAGTAGCCGACTAATGGTCCAACAATAGAAATTCATTTCCAAATATAGCAACTACCGAATTAGTTGTGTTATTTATACTCGCCGTGGCTACTAAAACCACAAACCAATATTGGACGGTGTTGGAAACATTTTGTGTATTTAAATATTCATGTCGTACACTGCCTGAAAGCTTCAGTGTGTCAAAAAGCCGTAGGAATTTACTAGTATTATACTGGAAACAACATTGGGAAACAATAAATTCGGTTGTTTGTAAGAATTTCTGTTCAAATTATTTCGCCACGTGGGGGCTGAATATGTTCTTCCAGGAGGTCTAAAAGGAAACACTCGGATCTAGGTTCCGTGCCGAGGAGTTGGATATAAACATGGTTTTTGTCAGGCCCTGTATTGTCGGTGGCCCCTATTAGATTGTCGTAGACCGTGCAAGTGTAATATGTTAAAACTCAAGACAGTGTTGTGATTGTTCTCTAGACGTAATGTTTTACCATGACTAAAAACCCCATTGTACACCGCATGTGGCGGATTGGAATACCGGCCTTCTATTTAAGTGACAAGATTACATTTTGTTTATTCTCCAACAATCGAGTCAGCAATTCTGTTTCTTAGTGAACATCTCCCGATTACAGAATGTACCCCCACCGGACCACCAAAGTTCAAACTACGTGTTAACATGTCAATGGCAATATCAAAAATATGATCGGCCCCTGACAACTCTTACATTCGGTAAGATTGGGTAAATTACCAGAACGGCTGTAATCTGAACGATGTCAGTCTTTAAGTTAATTTCAAAATTTTAATTTCACTCTACTCAACAATAGGGGCTGCCATGGTCTGTGTTGTGAGCGGTCCTGTTAACATTGCCACCATAACCGTATATATCGTTTTATTTCATAACTACAGACAGCGTAGGTATGTTATCAGAAAAGATCGGTATGTTTTTAAATCGCGTGTATGTTGATGAGATGCCAGATTTATGAATGAAATATATTCCTTTTGTTCTGGTGCAGTACAGAGCATTTAAACTCCAGGCAGTCAGTTTAAAAAACTTAAGTCAGTCTAATTTCAACTGTGAATCTATTAATCTGCCATGTACTGGTCGTATAGCATTACAATATGGGGGTCTTCTGTTCACCGCCGGTCAGCGCCTTGTACGATATTACTATTGTGGGAGCGGCCTCTACCCCCTCCCCCGGTCATCGCCCTGTATCTTATGTCTTTACAAATTTAATCTCGTAATCACAGACACCACTAAAAGATCCGTTTATGAAATATAGTAGAGGAATGCAGTGCAGAGGATTATGAATCAGTGGTATTTTATAATCGCCAGTTTTATGAATTAGATTTTACATTGTGTAGTGTGCATACGGTTTGTTTAAATACTTTTCAAGTCTTTTCCGCTCCGGCGAATGTCTGGGTTTACGAATTCTCTCACGCCCACATAGACTGTGCATATATTTTAGCGGGATGGTTCGTTGAAATACTTGTGTGTGCATGTGGAAATGCTTGTATCTTATAAAATACACACGATCGGGATGATGGTACTTAAAACAGACTTCCGGACGAGGTTGTGATCTTAAATGAACTTTAAATGAAATAATGATTGGTCCTGTCTATAGTTCACGATCAGGAAGGGGCCTTTAAACGCTGCACTTGCAGTTTCGGTGGAATTAGTAACACATTTGCCCTTCTCTGTAATTTAGAGATACCTTCCCGTTTATCAAAGGAAACAAACAGCTTTATTGCCATCAGCCTTCAATTATTTTAAATGAGCTCCTCCCATTTACATGCTACAGTAATAATTGTATTTTAGAAGTCAGTAGCGTGACCGGCCGGTGGCTGTTCCGGAAGTAGAACCCATCCTTGGTAAGACATATGCTTACCTGACATTTTCTGGTCAGAATGTCCACCGTACTCATTAATTTTTCATTGTTTACAAATTAGGATATCCGTATGTAATTAATTTATAAGTGCACGTTCACGTGAAAATCAAGTATTAAGGAAAAAAGTTCATTGTTTTAATTATGACGTCTAGATGTCAATACAATTTACAGCATATTTTGTGTCAAAATCATACAAAAGTAATAGGACTTTCAGGAATGTTTCTATACATTGTATTATGATATATCGGTGAAGGTAAACGACATACCTACATGAATTTCAGGGAACGAGGTAGGGCTACACATTGTGAACGCTCCAATATTTCACACGGTTAAACTGCTAGACGCGTTCTGTTTATAATAAACCCCGTCTTATCATTTAGGTCGTCTATTTATAGACATGACTTTACACTGTTGTGGGCTATTTCAGGTACATCATGCCTAGCTACAGGTAAAATTTCATCACAGATATAAATAAGTACGGCTTGCATCGGTCTCGGGAAATCTGATTTACATCACGTGTACTTATATATCCATTTCATCAGCAATACACAACTTGAACTGAAAACTTTCGTTACATAATTTCTAATTTTAAAACTTACATCTTATAGGATCCTCACAATCATCTCTTAATTTGGTAACTTGTGTTTGTTTTCTGATAGAAAGTGCAAGAAACTGATTAAAACACATACTTTTGTCGCGAGATACAAATATAGTCGAACACACTATGAAAAGTCTATAAATCAGACACATGTCCACAATATTAACATAAATGTTCCTAATCTAGAATAGTCAACTCCCTGTATTTATAGAGTGACAAAAGGCCTTATCACAAGTCATGTCGATTTAGTATACATTGTAACATGTCAATTGTATGGTCCATACTGGTACGGGGAGACCCTCTACCTTCAGAAGGTAAGGCGTGCCACATAAATGTCAAGTGAAAGGGCGAACTAAGTCTCAGTGATGACAATGTTACAGATATATCACAGATAATCAGTTCATCACGACTGTAGCTCTGTCTATTCATCCGTTGCAAACCGTTCGGGACAATATCGTCTCTGAGCCGAGGAAAAACAATTGCAAACCAGTGGTGTATCTATTATAAACATAGGTCTTAAGGGCGTTCCATCATGAACTCGCTGAGAAAAAATGTCATCGGGGTGTTGTTTCAAGAAATAAAATAGATGTTTACATTTCCTATCAATCACATGAGAAATCGATTTACTGACTCAAAATCCCTCTACAGTAAATCGAGCTCATAATACCGGTAGTGGTTACGCCCATCTAACTAGAATCGAAATCAGTCACCTGAAATAAACAGGTGTCGTCAATTTCTCCTGGGCGGTAACCACTACAGTAACATTGGGCTTATGTACTTCAGGTAAAGGCACCGCTTACCTTTTACGGACATATAAACTCTGCATGAGATAGATAAAGAAAATACATTGAAATGTGGTCTATATATCTTATATAAATTGCTTCAAAAACAACTATCAATAATGTAAAGATGGAGAATGTCTTGCAAATCTAATCAAAACATGTATGATTAGTGGGACCAGTGTTCTATATCTGTTATATGTTCTCAGAATAACCAGTCATTGTAACAGCGGAACATGGTATATATCTAAAGTAAATATAGACATGTACCGCTAATACCGCTTGTCAGACGGAATCCAAACTATTTAAAGTGTTATTATAAACCTTGAAGGTTAGATTTGTAAGATAGATTTAACACTAAATTAAGAAAACTTGTTAACGTTTTATAAGCGATACATGGTATACATTTTATATTAACACAGACGTCTTGATTCGACAGTGAATTAATTCTATTACAAATATTATAGTTATCATACATAAATCTACCCGAATGTTTTTCTAAAGATTTAGCCCGTACTCTCTCGTTATTGGAGACATTAGACGAATCTGTTTAGTACTGAATAAATAAAAATAGATATTTCTGGCCCAGAAACGCCTCTTGGATAAACTAATTCAACTAATAAAAATACCGATCCATTTAAAGTTTTGTAATAATTGGGTGTTAGAAAAATGTACGTGGGTTTAAAAGTCAAGATGAATATGACCGATATTTATTTGTTTAAACAGGATAGATGTCAGAGTGTGTACACCTACCGCTAAACACCGCCTATATACCTTTTCTATTTCTCCCTACATTTGCATAGAAAGAATTTTAACACTACTCCCTACCCACTTGGCCAATATTTGATCATAGCCCTCCTAAGCGGAATTTGCGAGAACACCTGTATTTTGGCATATGGTCAACCGCAGCTTTTCTTCCGGCCTTACTAGCGCATATTTGTGGTTTCCTATTCCAACCAATGCGATTACTATCCAGACTTTTAAGTTCAACTTCGAATCACTAGCGGTAAGATTAAACACTCCAACGGATTTTTTTTCAAATACTGGATTTAGTCGAAGTGTTGTACGAAGGGCTGTACTGTACTCATTAAACTTAACTCACTATACTTACCTGTTCGTGTACCTGTCTAAATGCTACAGGTGTATTTGAGCAAAACGCAAGTCTAGATCCTTATTAATAAAAGTTAATTTAGCGTGAAATTATCAGACAATAAAGGTCTCATTTTCTGATCGCTTAAACAGGTGTCGACAAGGTCAGGTAAATATAACGCTATCCCGGGTAGGTTAACTCTTTATTAAGGATAAGGAGGGATTAAGATTCCTGCATAAATTTGAATACTAACTATTTGAAATCAGTTTGCGGAGTTCGTCATCAGTGTATCCTAGGTATCCCCAGATGGAGTCCCCATCAATCGGTAATTGTTTACCTTAGAGACGGGGAAAGGGCGGTGGTTGCTAGGAATGTTTATTGCTTGTTTTGTTTATATAACTACTAATGTAATCGATACCTCAATGAAATATATATTAGGTTAATGGTACGTATGTTTACTAGTTAACAATATATAAACGCCTCGAGTGTACTATAATGTATTACATACAATACCCGGGATTATATAATACCGACACAGAAATTCCACCCGTCATAGTCTCTCCTGGCTTACTGATAAAAAATCATTACGTTGTATATACAACTCCTAACAAAGGTTTATAATTGTTAATTTAATAGTTAGATACTGATGTACATGTAACGGAAATTTCATCAGAAACAGACCTGCTATTTATAGCGAGTGTGGCATCACGCACGTCACATATCTTACCATTCCCATATACTCTAATTTCCAGGAATAAAGATTCATGATGACGATGTCCGACTCTAACATGTTCGCATGCATTTAGACTATTTCTGAATCGGTCTGTAATTTTCTCTTCAAGTTTCCTCACGATTTCCTGTATTACCATTTCTAAAGCGAACAACCGTGATGACATTTTTATCACGTTTCTATCGGGAAGTAACAGCTACATTGCCTTATTAGGACACATACATAATATACTATGTTGTATACACTGCATGTAAAGTCAATGGCGAGGCATGTTGGGAGTATATCATACGTATATATGTGCGTAAAAATGATGAGTTGCGTGTTACATCTATAAAAGTACGTACAATATTGTAGACGAGAAGAATGTGTCACATACCGTCATGCACAATGCACGAAAACATACATGTATATACGATTGTTTGACGACACCTGGTCAGATTTATATGTAATTAGCAGGTAGTGAGACATGATCGTAGATACATTAAACTAGTAACATGTGGCCGACAGATATTGTCATGGATACACGGAATACTGGGATACTTAATGAGTGGCTCAGAAAAAGACAATCTCGACTTGTTAAGCTACATCAAAAGGTCAGAAATAGCCGACTAACGAATTTTCGGATGACTAGACAATTGGGTTGTAAAATTGATATCGTTTAGTTAAAAGGAGAAGTATTTGATAACAGTAGATCTCGAAATTTTAAGACTTTAAAACGATATAAACTACTTTTGTTCTAATAATTACAAAATTCAATGAATCACATTCATTTTTTTTTTATTTATCATCGGTTAATGTTTTCATTTACGTCATAATAACACAGAGGAAAACAAACACGTGTACTATAACTGGTGATGTAATAATGGTATGTATTGTGTAGATTCCGGAGCACGCGATGCCCAATACATACACACCATTGTGACTAATCAGCTTCAGTATCAAACCGTAGCTAATAACGAAACACATCCTGGTATACAATACAAACCTAGCCTATCTGTAATGGAATTAAAAGCATGTCTATTTCCCGAGAAACATACTATCACCACAGGCGTCCACACGAGGTGTCGACAAGGATATACCTACACTGTATCTGCGCTACTGTTGGTTACCGACATAAAATCAATTCATCTTTCAATATCGTTTTTGAAGCTTGGTACAAGCTTCATGTCTGTACGTTTTATCTGCATTTGTACATGTACACATTATTTTATGTAGGTTTTAAATTCAATCATAGATTGGGGATAGATTCCATACATGAGTGTTTGGTTGGACTCCTCACAGAAGTATAGAACTATTTTTTTTAAATCCAATGTGTTCTGTGACAAACAAGACCCACAGTTACATCCATCAACATCAATATACAGTCTTATTGTCACTTATTGTATATGAAGACACGGACACGATACGTCTGATTTAAGTCACTGACGAAACATACGTAATATTTATCAAACTTTTACAACAAGTATTTCCAAATTTGTATATATATAAAAAAAACTGTATTTTTAAAATGTTATCTTACCTTTTTCTGTTTTCCGTGCCTTGAACCATAGGGAGCTGTACCTATACATTTCTTTTCTCTTTTATCCTGGTCTTCCTTGATTTTGCCGAGGATAAAATCACTGAACTGATGGTTGTTATTATTATGGCAATGACTGTTTTTTATCAGGTTCACACTGCTCAGAAGCATCTTGTCGAGTTATATGGTGTTGTAGTGTTTACAACTCTACAGTCAAAAGCACAATGATTTGTCTGTGGTGTGCCGGTAGTTTAAAGCTGAATCGTAGGACAACGTGGGTGTAGCGTAGCGTAACCGGTCTCTCTTACGTCTATACACAGGGCAAGTACCTTACATGAATGATAGTCAGGCTTTCATCCACCTAGGGAATATGTGACGTAGCACTATATTTAACAACCAATCAGAGCCATGCTCTGTCATGTGTATGGGGAATCCCCCATCAGCGCTGACACAAATGCTTCACGCACCTCACACTTAGTGTAGCCGGCGGCTATACCATGTGTATTGCATATGAACAACGTGCATCATTCAGGATCCAAACGGGCACATGGAAACAGGAAAGAGCCTGATATACACAAATGAAAACAAATAGTCTAGGATTGTTGGTGAGGTTATATTACTCACTACAAGGTGGTGACAGGGAAGGTAAACACAATCTCCTTGATCGACCCATTCATAACTTTACATAATAATCAAAAAGCTTATAAGAGAAGAATGTCTGTGACATTCCTAACATATTTGAGGGACATTCCACACAGACGCCGTGTCTTTTGAGCCGCAGGCAGGTATTACTATTACAATTGTAAAGGTAAAAAAAAATCAGGCGCCGTAATGTGTATTGATTTAGCAGGTGTTTAAGTTACACACGAGGAAGTTATCTAATACAGACTAAAGGAGGAATGACGAGGCACGCGCCAGCCCACGAAGAGATAGGCCACATGTCGCATATATATGATACTAAAAACAAAATGGATTAGCTGGTAGTACGGTTACTACCTAAATTTAACCTGGTGCTTACACAGAATAGTATTGTACTAGTTACATAAATAATCATAACCGGTTAACAATGGAAGTCGAGTATTAGATTAGTTGTAGTTACAAGTTTAATGCTGTTTTATAAATAAAATTATTTTTCTTCAAATCTCAGGATTATTAGTTGACAAAATGGTAAAACAATTTCATTTTCTGAAATATAACGTTTCAATTTATCGAGAAAGGACATTTATAGAAAAAGTGCATTTCGTCTTCAATACCACATTACTTTATTTACAGACTCTTCATTCCCCTTGCGTGTTATTTATAAGAAACAAAAAACATTGGGTTAACATATATCATCAAATGGCCTACCAACGTTACAATTTAGCTCAAATGACAAGAAGTAAACGTGAGTTTATGGTTTAGTACAGCGTCCGTCGACCGTCGAGATTTGTCCTACCTCCACTAGAATATTTAAAAGTTCCTGATGGTGAGAGGTTGACAGAACACACGTAGTTTTGTTACCTTACCTTCGCCTACTATCACGATGGAACATGATATGTACGAATTGAAAATAGTTTTTGACCAAATGCTATTTTTGAGCTTTAACATGGGTCAAAAGTTAACATCAGCTATAGTATCCTTGGATTTCAGGACTTTCATACGAAATGTATTGTCTGTCGGTATTTCAATAAAGAACAATAAAGGTTCATCGAATACGTGACCTTGACCTACTTTAAAGGTCATATGTGAAAAATGTGTGAAATCAATTAAAACAAAATATTGAGCATCTGTAGAATCTATATGTACATGTATTTATGTGCAAATTATAGTGGTTATTTTTATATGGTGTGTTTAGAATAAAGGGCATCCCTAAACGCTGCTCCGGGTCAAAGGTCGATAGGTTATATGGTAGAAATCCTAAAATATTTCTCTGTGGTGTCATGTTGCCAAGTGCCATTAATCATGCCTGACTGCTGAAAAATGGCGTTATACACTTCCTTTTGCATCAATAAGATGTCTGCTCTTTATACTCCTTATACACTACAGTGATAGGACCAAAATATCAACCTTAGTGAACCGACTCCGCTGACCATAACACAGAAATTGTCAAGATCCCCACCACATAACATCGATAATCCCTGTCCAACATGGATCCCAATCAGACATGCTAAGCAACACATCTGTGACCAAGGATACGGAGACAAAAAATGCTAAAAAGTTGAAATACTATTTTTGTATGCAATCCACCAGGGCACCCCCTTATAGTATGAAACCCTGTGATGGACTGCTAACAGATGCTCTGTACACTGGGGACTTCAACATGACGTCATTCACCTGGTCGATAGTTTAAGTAAGGACATATAAAGACGGCGTCCACTAGTAGAAGCTATGATAATGGCATCGCCCGTAAATGGTATGTACATTGTATGGGCATAGTGTTGTTGGAAGACACCCCATTGTCACCCGGTATACTGATAACGAACAACTTACTCCTTAGAAGAAGAGGGGCAAGTTTGATTAGATTTCTTTAATTTTAAGACATTTGTTAACTTAAAATGTTCCATAGGAAAGCATTGTTTGATTGAGGCAAAAAAAAACATCGTTAAGAAGTTTTAAATTGCATTTTTCTCCAATTTGAAAAAGAAATAAGTGAAGGAATTTTCTTAAGGAATATGAGGAAATCGCAACCAAACGAGGATTGTTGCCAAGGTAAAGGAAGACACAACCACACGAGGACGACTGTCAAGGTAAAGGGAAAGATGTGTTTGAACAACCACGGTAATGATTCATGTGTGTGGTGTGCTTTAGCGCGTTTTGGGAGGCTCGGCGGTATGTGCTACATCACTATATAACATGCATGTATTGTCGAAGACATCAAACAAAGCACATCTCCCGGTCACTTCATACTGACAACGGGCGAACCAGTTGTCCCACCCCGAAATTGCCGAGCGCTAAGCAGGAGTAGCAACTGACTCTATTAGGTCTCGGCCAGGGGACAGAATCAACAGCCTTCCTCATGATGTTGAATAAATCCAACAGCAGTAAATAAAACAAAATATCCGATGACATATGTTATCTAACACACACAACAGACACTTTCACTATGAAATATCGAGCGTTATACAAGTGAATTCTAATTTGACGATTTAGTCCAAAAAGGACGCAACCATTGTAAATATAGACATCATGTTAAATATTAATACAAATGTTTATTTTACTGGCGTTGATTTATACATCAAGGTATTCTTCTGACGTCACCGTCCAATAAGCCGACCACAAGTAGGAGAATTAATGGGAAGACAAACTTATTTGCATAATCTATCTTAATACACTGTCAGCGGCCGGTGAAAGAATATCCGGACCGGTTTGATAATCGCCCTGACAATACAAATAAATAGGGACAAGAATAACCGCCCACCTTATATTAATGTATTGGCTATCATACCTTTCTCTAAAACGTCGTTCGATAAGCCAAACCGGGAAAGGTTTATTTAACGATAACACTGAACATTAATTAGCCAAACCCTTTATTGCAAAAACGGACTAACCTTCTTTTCGTAAATTAATTACATTTTCAACAGAAAACGTTTTGAATGATGTGAAAAGGTAAAGAGTGTGCATTTTTGAAAGTTTTACGTGAAATATTATCAGCAACAGACACGCGTCAGAAATAGTTAGGAATGCGAGACAAATGCTAACACGTTGTACGTGCCAATAATATCCCAGATACGAGGAATTCGTTCTATACTGTGCATTAGGTCAAGGTCACAGCTATTCTATATATCTTCCTTTCTTATATCTATACGTAAATACGTTTTAGCTAGTAATGTTTTCCGTCAACTCGCACAGCTACGTGTTAAAGAATTGAGTAAGAATCGCAAGTAAGCCACAAGCACCTCTGTTACGGATTTAGTATTAGTTACAGTAAATCACAAATTATGAATTTTACTGCACCTTACAGCTGTTTCGTCTTTTCTAGGAATTGTCAGTGATGCCAAGGGCGACAATCAGACGTCAGTAAGAACACAGGATATAGTCATGCTGGGTCTAAACGCTACTGCACAGATAAGGAATACCGCCCCGGGACTTGGCATGAATGGAATACTCTACATTAAGCACATGATTTAATCAATCTCGTTTTGTTTAACTTTGTAAAACTTGGCCACGTGCCTCTATCATAGTATATAATGATTTATGACGAACATGGTTTTATGTCATATTTATTCCAGTTTCTGTTTAAGAGACCACATATATTTAGCGATCCACCCGCCATTTTCTTTATTTAATTTATTTACTCTAAAATATCACTCCTGATAATGAAAAGACATTTATTAAGTTTGAATTAGTCTCTTAATACAAGTTTGACGTTTTATTAATCTTTGTAGCTTCCGTGATGACTCGATAAGAGGAATACAACGAACTTAATTAACACATTATTTTAGCAGGACACTTAATATACGCAGGTCGATCTTTAATGTGTGGTATTTCCCAGTAACTATCAACATAAACTAGCGTATACCCATATTTATATACTGCAGCTGGAAACAATATTGCTGTCGTGCTGGTTTATGTCTTCGTTCCTGTAAAACTATATCTTATTGATTTGTCCTGTGATTATATTTTATTGGTGAGTTGACTGCATGTTTGTCACTATACAGCTATTACCGCTATACCTCGCGATATACACGACACTCAATAACAAAACAGTTATTAACGGGGTTGAGACTTCCATTGTCTACTATGACTCGTTCTAGGTGTGATACTTCAAAGAGTTCCTAATCCCCGGGGATAATAGACTCGTCGTCACTCGCGGATAAGATCAAGCCTCATCCCTACACAGTTTAATCTGTACGCACCGAGCTCGGGTGATATTAGGTTTAGTGGAATTATATTACATGGCATCACTGATCCCCATGACAAACGCTTGTTGTTTCTGTGATTCAGTATTTAAACGTCCTGTAGAATACCACTATACTAATCTGTTAGATTTGAAAACATTGTTATTTACAGTCAATTGTTTATTTTTCTATTACAAAGGATTAGAGAATCAAACTTTGGTTTATAAATCGAAAAAAATCGTCAGATAAGTGTGGTTTCTGTTTGATTAAGTAGGTTTCCGATGTAACAGGGAGCCACAAAACACGGCATTATCTCCATACCTGTTGGAGGAGGAAACCTGTGGTCGGAACTGAAAATTTCAGTTCAAGTACTCGGTAGTTATATCAAATGATTGGCTTTAAGACTAGACACATTCTCAAAAATAACATCTCGCTAAAAGCTAAATAAAAAGCACAACTACGGTTACCAGTTGATACGCCAAGAGGGTGGTAGATATCAGCTACACGGATTAGAAAGGGTGTGCAGAAAACTAACAAACAGTTAATTTTGAATTTCAGATTATTGTTTGTTTTCGGGGTAACAGAATTTAAAAAAAGACAGTTTTAATGAAAAGCAACCAATAGTGAGATTAAATGCATAGCTACCAGGCACGATAAACTAGGGAGCATGTGTTCTTCTGGCCACAACAGGTGACTCTCTGGAACTTGTGATCAGAACTCTTAGGGATACAGATATATGTACCGCCAAGTATGACAGTCACGCGCCGGCCAAAAAATGCTTCTGAGAACAATGTGATAGGCTCCAGAATGTTTTCTTTTGTAAGATGGTCACGTCCAAGGAACAATGGAACAATAATTATGTCTAATGCCTTTACTATGGGATGAAATGTTTTCTATATACTGGAGAATATCATGTTAAAAAGAGTTTAACACAGTTTCCACAACATGTCCGTCTCCCCTTAACCCAGAACTATAGAAGTGCATCCCCATGGTTTGGAGTGTAAATACCAGTGTTCTTGTACAACCTGTCCAGGCTTTACAATATGCGTCATACAGAGAGGAGAGACGCATAGTAAAGGAAGACTCCTGCTTTTGTAGCATGCTATATCTCCAAAAGATCATCGATGATTTCCTTTGAACTAGAAGGTAGCTGGGAAGTCAATATTTCTCTAATTTATTAAAATCTAGATGGTCATTCTCACTAAGTTAAATGCTCATGTAACGTAGTGAGAATGACCATCTAGATTTTAATTAGATTTCTCTTTCATCAGTGCGAATTTCAACGTTAGGGTAAGATCTCTCCTTGAAAGATGATGTGAACAAATACGTGAGGTCCAAGAACACCACAATAGGATGAAAATTGAATAGGTGTTGTGCGCGCTTGGGCAAAATGATCAGAAAACTCTTCATACATAGCGTGCATTTGACGCAAGAAGACTGACCATGACAGAAATCCTCTATGAATAATAATGGGATGTTCCGCCATGTATCATCATCAACACCAATGTTTGTTATTCAGATTGCGACTTTCGTTTCTGATAATTCTTGGAACACTTCGCACACATGTCAAACTCTTGATCATCAGTAAAGTTATTTCTTGGGTTTTAACGTCTCTACGTATAGATAACTTTACTGTCGGCATTACTAGTAAAAGCACATTTACATTTGTACGTTAAGGTTTGGAGTGTAACAGGGTGATGTGTTATATCCACTTTCGTTCAACAAGTCACTGGGGTTACATACATCAAAGCCACAAATTAACACTTTTGCACAAACGGTAAAACTTGATCTTTGGACAGGGTTAGGGTAAGTGATAAGGTTCTCTATACGCTAAATAGTTTTAAATGGACTGAATATGGGAGACATTAGACAATGTTATTTGTAAAAGAGGAATTCATTTTTGGAACATTTCGTTTTTATAAGCGATCACTCAATACTTGTTTAAAATGAGATGTTTTTGAAAATGATATCAATATAACAAGTTAAGAATCATTTACTGTTTGAACTAAAGTCCCACACAGTTTTAATAAGTAAGCATAAGACGAAGAATAATACCACAGACTTGCAAAATAAATTGGAAATAAGGTTTCTCCTATAAAAAAGATTAATATTTTTATATAAAACATTGCCATACTATATATATATATATATATTAAAGAATGAAAAATCTTGAAGTCTGTGGCCTGCTATCAACCTCCAATCGCCTGTGTGTGGATGTTTCTATGTATACTATATATATATAGGCGGGTACACGTTGTGCATGTCAACTTCAAAATTTGATATGCCTCAAAACTTTGTTTGTATTTCAAACTACCGCTACACACTTAACATTTTGTAACATTGTACAACTGGACAGTTCAATAATACTTTCTTTTACCACTCCCTACAAAAGGCGATAATTACTTTTTATTATTTTGTATTTGAAACCAAGATGAAGCTGTGCGGGCGAAGACTTGCAAAAGATTGCTCCGGAACAGCAGCACGAATCCTTTATTTTCCTACACAGACATTTGAAATAAGCCAAGAAAAAGCAAAATAAACTTGCAGATAGGCACAGCAAAGATGAATACGTTAGAAATTAGAATTAGATCGTCAATGTTGGACAACAAACGGAACCCTTACTATACAGCAAACAAGACCTGTTAGCTATACGGTTAGGGACCAGTTAACACGAGAGGTCATTAAGGCACAAACAAGACCTGTTAGCTATACGGTTAGGGACCAGTTAACATGAGAGGTCATTAAGGCACAAACAAGACCTGTTAGCTATACGGTTAGGGACCAGTTAACACGAGAGGTCATTAAGGCACAAACAAGACCTGTTAGCTATACGGTTAGGGACCAGTTAACATGCGAGGTCATTAAGGCACAAACAAGACCTGTTAGCTATACGGTTAGCGACCAGTTAACACGAGAGGTCATTAAGGCACAAACTAGACCTGTTAGCTATACGGTTAGGGACCAGTTAACACGAAAGGTCATTTAGGCACAAACAAGACCTGTTAGCTATACGGTTATGGACCAGTTAACATGCGAGGTCATTAAGGCACAAACAAGACCTGTTAGCTATACGGTTAGGGACCAGTTAACACGAGAGGTCATTAAGGCACAAACAAGACCTGTTAGCTATACGGTTAGGGACCAGTTAACACGAGAGGTCATTAAGGCACAAACAAGACCTGTTAGCTATACGGTTAGGGACCAGTTAACACGCGAGGTCATTAAGGCACAAACAAGAGCTGTTAGTTATACGGTTAGGGACCAGTTAACACGAGAGGTCATTAAGGCACAAACAAGACCTGTTAGCTATACGGTTAGGGACCAGTTAACACGAGAGGTCATTAAGGCACAAACAAGACCTGTTAGCTATACGGTTAGGGACCAGTTAACACGAGAGGTCATTAATGCACAAACAAGACCTGTTAGCTATACGGTTAGGGACCAGTTAACACCAGAGTTCATTAAGGCACAAACAAGACCTGTTAGCTATACGGTTAGGGACCAGTTAACACGAGAGGTCATTAAGGCACAAACAAGACCTGTTAGCTATACGGTTAGGGACCAGTTAACACGAGGGGTCATTAAGGCACAAACAAGACCTGTTAGCTATACGGTTAGGGACCAGTTAACACGCGAGGTCATTAAGGCACAAACAAGACCTGTTAGCTATACGGTTAGGGACCAGTTAAAACGAGAGGTCATTAAGGCACAAACAAGACCTGTTAGCTATACGGTTAGGGACCAGTTAACACGAGAGGTCATTAAGGCACAAACAAGACCTGTTAGCTATACGGTTAGGGACCAGTTAAAACGAGAGGTCATTAAGGCACAAACAAGACCTGTTAGCTATACGGTTAGCGACCAGTTAACACGAGAGGTCATTAAGGCACAAACAAGACCTGTTAGCTATACGGTTAGGGACCAGTTAACACGAGAGGTCATTAAGGCACAAACAAGACCTGTTAGCTATACGGTTAGGGACCAGTTAACACGCGAGATCATTAAGGCACAAACAAGACCTGTTAGCTATACGGTTAGCGACCAGTTAACACGAGAGGTCATTAAGGCACAAACTAGACCTGTTAGCTATACGGTTAGGGACCAGTTAACATGCGAGGTCATTAAGGCACAAACAAGACCTGTTAGCTATACGGTTAGGGACCAGTTAACACGAGAGGTCATTAAGGCACAAACAAGACCTGTTAGCTATACGGTTAGGGACCAGTTAACACGAGAGGTCATTAAGGCACAAACAAGACCTGTTAGCTATACGGTTAGGGACCAGTTAACACGAGAGGTCATTAAGGCACAAACTAGACCTGTTAACTATACGGTTAGGGACCAGTTAACATGAGAGGTCATTAAGGCACAAACAGGACCTGTTAGCTATACGGTTAGGGACCAGTTAACACGAGAGGTCATTAAGGCACAAACAAGACCTGTTAGCTATACGGTTAGGGACCAGTTAACATGCGAGGTCATTAAGGCACAAACAAGACCTGTTAGCTATACGGTTAGGGACCAGTTAACATGAGAGGTCATTAAGGCACAAACAAGACCTGTTAGCTATACGGTTAGGAACCAGTTAACATGCGAGGTCATTAAGGCACAAACAAGACCTGTTAGCTATACGGTTAGGGACCAGTTAACACGAGAGGTCATTAAGGCACAAACAAGACCTGTTAGCTATACGGTTAGGGACCAGTTAACACGAGAGGTCATTAAGGCACAAACTAGACCTGTTAACTATACGGTTAGGGACCAGTTAACACGAGAGGTCATTAAGGCACAAACAAGACCTGTTAGCTATACGGTTAGGGACCAGTTAACACGCGAGGTCATTAAGGCACAAACAAGACCTGTTAGCTATACGGTTAGGGACCAGTTAACATGCGAGGTCATTAAGGCACAAACAAGACCTGTTAGCTATACGGTTAGGGACCAGTTAACATGCGAGGTCATTAAGGCACAAACAAGACCTGTTAGCTATACTGTTAGGGACCAGTTAACACGAGAGGTCATTAAGGCACCAACAAGACCTGTTAGCTATACGGTTAGGGACCAGTTAACACGAGAGGTCATTAAGGCACAAACAGGACCTGTTAGCTATACGGTTAGGGACCAGTTAACACGAGAGGTCATTAATGCACAAACAAGACCTGTTAGCTATACGGTTAGGGACCAGTTAACACCAGAGTTCATTAAGGCACAAACAAGACCTGTTAGCTATACGGTTAGGGACCAGTTAACACGAGAGGTCATTAAGGCACAAACAAGACCTGTTAGCTATACGGTTAGCGACAAGTTAAAACGAGAGGTCATTAAGGCACAAACAAGACCTGTTAGCTATACGGTTAGGGACCAGTTAACATGCGAGGTCATTAAGGCACAAACAAGACCTGTTAGCTATACGGTTAGGGACCAGTTAACACGAGAGGTCATTAAGGCACAAACAAGACCTGTTAGCTATACGGTTAGGGACCAGTTAACACGTGAGGTCATTAAGGCACAAACAAGACCTGTTAGCTATACGGTTAGCGACAAGTTAAAACGAGAGGTCATTAAGGCACAAACAAGACCTGTTAGCTATACGGTTAGGGATCAGTTAACACGAGAGGTCATTAAGGCACAAACAAGACCTGTTAGCTATACGGTTAGGGACCAGTTAAAACGAGAGGTCATTAAGGCACAAACAAGACCTGTTAGCTATACGGTTAGCGACCAGTTAACACGAGAGGTCATTAAGGCACAAACAAGACCTGTTAGCTATACGGTTAGGGACCAGTTAACACGAGAGGTCATTAAGGCACAAACAAGACCTGTTAGCTATACGGTTAGGGACCAGTTAACACGCGAGATCATTAAGGCACAAACAAGACCTGTTAGCTATACGGTTAGCGACCAGTTAACACGAGAGGTCATTAAGGCACAAACAAGACCTGTTAGCTATACGGTTAGGGACCAGTTAACATGCGAGGTCATTAAGGCACAAACAAGACCTGTTAGCTATACGGTTAGGGACCAGTTAACACGAGAGGTCATTAAGGCACAAACAAGACCTGTTAGCTATACGGTTAGGGACCAGTTAACACGAGAGGTCATTAAGGCACAAACAAGACCTGTTAGCTATACGGTTAGGGACCAGTTAACACGAGAGGTCATTAAGGCACAAACTAGACCTGTTAACTATACGGTTAGGGACCAGTTAACATGAGAGGTCATTAAGGCACAAACAGGACCTGTTAGCTATACGGTTAGGGACCAGTTAACACGAGAGGTCATTAAGGCACAAACAAGACCTGTTAGCTATACGGTTAGGGACCAGTTAACATGCGAGGTCATTAAGGCACAAACAAGACCTGTTAGCTATACGGTTAGGGACCAGTTAACATGAGAGGTCATTAAGGCACAAACAAGACCTGTTAGCTATACGGTTAGGAACCAGTTAACATGCGAGGTCATTAAGGCACAAACAAGACCTGTTAGCTATACGGTTAGGGACCAGTTAACACGAGAGGTCATTAAGGCACAAACAAGACCTGTTAGCTATACGGTTAGGGACCAGTTAACACGAGAGGTCATTAAGGCACAAACTAGACCTGTTAACTATACGGTTAGGGACCAGTTAACACGAGAGGTCATTAAGGCACAAACAAGACCTGTTAGCTATACGGTTAGGGACCAGTTAACACGCGAGGTCATTAAGGCACAAACAAGACCTGTTAGCTATACGGTTAGGGACCAGTTAACATGCGAGGTCATTAAGGCACAAACAAGACCTGTTAGCTATACGGTTAGGGACCAGTTAACATGCGAGGTCATTAAGGCACAAACAAGACCTGTTAGCTATACTGTTAGGGACCAGTTAACACGAGAGGTCATTAAGGCACAAACAAGACCTGTTAGCTATACGGTTAGGGACCAGTTAACACGAGAGGTCATTAAGGCACAAACAGGACCTGTTAGCTATACAGTTAGGGACCAGTTAACACGAGAGGTCATTAAGGCACAAACAAGACCTGTTAGCTATACGGTTAGGGACCAGTTAACACGAGAGGTCATTAAGGCACAAACAAGACCTGTTAGCTATACGGTTAGGGACCAGTTAAAATGCGAGGTCATTAAGGCACAAACAAGACCTGTTAGCTATACGGTTAGGGACCAGTTAAAATGCGAGGTCATTAAGGCACAAGCAAGACCTGTTAGCTATACGGTTAGGGACCAGTTAACATGCGAGGTCATTAAGGCACAAGCAAGACCTGTTAGCTATACGGTTATGGACCAGTTTACACGCGAGGTCATTAAGGCACAAACAAGACCTGTTAGCTATACGGTTAGGGACCAGTTAAAATGCGAGGTCATTAAGGCACAAACAAGACCTGTTAGCTATACGGTTAGGGACCAGTTAACACGAGAGGTCATTAAGGCACAAACAAGACCTGTTAGCTATACGGTTAGGGACCAGTTAACACGTGAGGTCATTAAGGCACAAACAAGACCTGTTAGCTATACGGTTAGGGACCAGTTAACACGTGAGGTCATTCAGGCACAAACAAGACCTGTTAGTTATACGGTTAGGGACCAGTTAACACGAGAGGTCATTAAGGCACAAACAAGACCTGTTAGCTATACGGTTAGGGACCAGTTAACACGAGAGGTCATTAAGGCACAAACAAGACCTGTTAGCTATACGGTTAGGGACCAGTTAACACGAGAGGTCATTAAGGCACAAACAAGACCTGTTAGCTATACGGTTAGGGACCAGTTAACATGCGAGGTCATTAAGGCACAAACAAGACCTGTTAGCTATACGGTTAGGGACCAGTTAACATGCGAGGTCATTAAGGCACAAACAAGACCTGTTAGCTATACGGTTAGGGACCAGTTAACACGAGAGGTCATTAAGGCACAAACAAGACCTGTTAGCTATACGGTTAGGGACCAGTTAACACGAGAGGTCATTAAGGCACAAACAAGACCTGTTAGCTATACGGTTAGGGACCAGTTAACACGAGGGGTCATTCAGGCACAAACAAGACCTGTTAGCTATACGGTTAGGGACCAGTTAACACGAGAGGTCATTAAGGCACAAATAAGACCTGTTAGCTATACGGTTAGGGACCAGTTAACACGAGGGGTCATTCAGGCACAAACAAGACCTGTTAGCTATACGGTTAGGGACCAGTTAACACGAGAGGTCATTAAGGCACAAACAAGACCTGTTAGCTATACGGTTAGGGACCAGTTAACATGAGAGGTTATTAAGGCACAAACAAGACCTGTTAGCTATACGGTTAGCGACCAGTTAACACGAGAGGTCATTAAGGCACAAACTAGACCTGTTAACTATACGGTTAGGGACCAGTTAACACGAGAGGTCAATAAGTCACATGCATGACCTTTGCGATTATCTAATATAAACGATTGGATTTTTCCGAAAGATAATATAATACGACTCCTTAGGAAACGACTTCCGTAGTACCCTCAGAAACAAGCTATGGCGAATCAGAGGGAGAAACAGACATTAAGAATGTTATCAAAAGAAAACTAAAGGAGCACCATGACTCCGAATCCGAAGATATTATTTCACAAATGGAATTACAGTATAAATTAAGGATGCGAGAATGAAAGAAGCAAAATCCGTAAATTCTGACGACGAAGATGGTATCCTAAATGGCATATCTGCCAGTCCGGAAGAGAATTATCTGTCTGTAAGAGATCAATGTGATGATGAACTAGAGGTTGACAATGTAGATAAAATACAACCGTTTTCCCTCCCAAAGACTTAGCTAAGGCGATATCAATAGAAATATAAGATGTAGATAACAAATTCTGGTGTGATGTGGTTCGCACGAAGACAAAGAAAAACCCCAAACAGATTAGACAAAATGTTCTTCAAGACCTTCAACTGCCAAGATGCAAAACCTTAAAAGACAATTACTGGTCTCACGATGTGTTTAAGAAACAAATTAAGATATGAGACGGAGTGCATTTTAGTTGAACTCATATGTAAGTAGTTGATACAAGTAAAGATACAGAGAGTTGTCTTGAACCAGACATACAAATTTCTTTTGTCCCCGACACTGATCTTTAGACATAGTACAAGACAGTAAAATGTACTACACTTATGGGAAAGGACAGTCTCGATGTAGTTATATTTATACCGTTATCATACATGGTGGGTAAGTTTGTCGTATATACAAAACAGTAAGATACATAATCTTCCTCTTTCATATTTCTGACGAATCAAACAAATATTTTGGCTATTTACACATTAGAAGCAGAGGCATTGGTAGCTAATGAAGCTAAAATTCAATTTGTGATCTCGACTCCTGAGGAAATCAACCAGTGTGTGAGAAAGTGTGCATAGAAAACCGACGAAATAGCCCGTTTTCGTGAAATACACCACGAATATATATATATATATAAGATTGTTCGACGAGAATTCATCCGATTCAATTTTTTTTGTTTCAATACCAATGATGCATGTTTAGGTGTAGAATATCGTATAGCATATGCTCGTAACAATAAGATGCCTATATAATGAGTATTTTTAGTGTCTTACCGCCTTTTACGTGTTTATCACTGGCATTCGTCATTTTGATTCGTAATACTCAACAACTCCAGACCACGCGACTCGCCACCGCGACACTGTACATAACTTAAGTTCTAGCTCATAATTGATAAGTCAGAGAAATCGCATGAAAATATATTTCTCGTCTTTATGACACAATTTATCGTATGTTTGGCAGACATTAATAACCAATGATTTGTGGGCAATAAGAACAGTACATTCACCACAAATGAACATATATATATAAGATTGTATTGCTGAATATTCCATTTGGGTGAAGTGACCTATAAATCCTTGTCTCCGAGACAGATATTTTCTACATTTTGATCGGCACTGATGTTTCAATACGTCCATACATTTTAAAGGACGAGTTCCAATATAATCACTTCTCACCATCCTAAAAAATTGAAAATGCCCTTTTGAAGGATCGTAAGTTTTCGGTGATTCTTTATAAAGGCCCGGATGTACGTTTCAACATGCAAAATGTAACAAATAATGACAGTCTCGGTGATGTAAATTTTCCATTGAAATGGAAAGACCTTATTCAATGTGTTAATTCTAAAATGACAACTAGGTAAGTCCTTCTTCGAAAACTTCAACCGGCAGTGTGGGGGAATTATTGCAAAGAACATATCAACAAGGGATTTTTTTAAAAATATATTACTATATTTAACTCAACTCCGCCGACTGTACCCGTGCTATTTAAACCAAACATGGAACATTGAAGTTTCATTGTAGTACCAGAATGGCCATCTCATAGCTCCAAATTTACTGGATTTTGTTGATTTTCTGTGTTTACCGGTATTTAGGGGTAAAACCTCAGATTTTAATGTTGTGAGTTTTAATAGAATACAAATTTTGAGATTTCATCCAAATGTACAGGATTTAATTTAATTATCGATGCAACAAAACTATATTCAGATATTAATTTGTATTAAAAAAAAAAAATCTCATCAAACTCAAAATATGCATAAAATATCCGTTTTCCCCCCCGAGTAACTTATAGACAGTAACACCTTACTTAGATGTTCAATTTCACATACGGAGTCCTTCAAAGTTATAATGAACATCACATTTTAATTAGATTCGTTACAAGAATAAAAGTCAGCAATAGTCTAAATATCAATTCAAAATCAAATAAATAAAATTATTGAAAAAAAACCCAAAAAATGAGTGCATAGGCTTATGTTAAACACGATCAGCAGTGTGTAAATTTAATATATTAATCATACATATGTAAATTAACTGTAGGTTGGGACATACTTTCTATCTTTTGAACTAGGCTATACTTAAAGTTTGTCCAGGTACACTCAGGTTGTTATTTTCACAAAAACAACGTCGTATTTGCCGCCCTGTCGCAGTTTGAAAACACGACAAGACGACATTTTATCTCAGTTGTCACGGTTCGTGAACACGGCAAAGGGACAACACGCCAGTACGAGTGACCATAATCAACCCCCGTATGGATTTAAGTTATTTTCATGTATCAATGACCTTATTAAGCTAATGTGGTTCAGCAGCATTTAAATATACTAAAGTTCGATATATAAAAATTGCATGTCTCAATTCCCGTGTTTTATTAGTCTTTATCATGGAAATAGAGTTAACGGAAATTATACCGTGATTCTACGATGGAAGGCAGGCGTGACTAATGTACGGAACGCCTTTTGATCAGTTACGATGTACATGTAAACGCTTTGATTACATGGTCACACCGGCAATCATTTCAGAAATATAACAACACAAGGAATAGAAGTCTCGTGCTGACACCTCGTGGCAAGCTGTTAATTGAATTCCTTCGTTACCTGTCCATCTTGCTGATAAGCTAATTTTGTACGTGCACGTGTTGCAGAGCGTGAGGAAACACGTGTCTTCAAGGAACGCTGCCCTGCATCTGGCCAATCAATCACTTTTCTCGGGTCCTCAATACTTAGCCCAGTACTGAACATGTTTAAAAGGATTTCAGATATAAGTTCTTACTCCAAACCATTTATAATCTTTTATCATATAACCGGCCTATTATCCAGTGAATTCTCTCGTGTAATATTATTGTGCACGACATAAGTGTAAGTAATATATACTGGGGCGTTTTCTTTATTAAAATCAATTGTGACGTTTTTGCATGCGAAGGCTCGCAAAAATGACTATTTGTTCTTTTATGAAGATCTTGTTCCACACATTACTATTTTCCTAATTTCACAAAATTGCATTACTTTCGCCTAATGTTTTTACTATATTCGCTCTCGTCATGTTACGTATTAATTTGTCAATCTAAGAAAAGTAATTACCATGAGCTAGCATATATAAACATCATCTTTGAGCTTGGAGTGATGAATGGTTACTTAAATTTCATCCTATCAATGCGTATTGGCAGGCACAACGATGCATGAAATATTATCTAAAAAAAAAAGAAGAATTACACGATGTGGACAAGGAAAGGATTTGGGAGTAATTATAGATCAATCTATATCTTTCTATGAACATATAGGTACCAAAGTTAAAAAAAAAAGCAAATTCTATGTTTGGATTAGGAAGACGGTCTTTTAATTTTCTTCATGAATACAATTTCCCGCTGCTGTACAAGAGTCCATCTTGAATACGGAAATGCTGTAAGGCACCCATATAAAGTTAAACGTATTGATAGAATTGAAGCTGTACACCGAAGGACAACTAAGCAGTTACCTTGGACCGAAAAGGGTAAAATCACCAACACTCACTTTCAGACTGATAAGGGGTGATATTATTTTTCAAACTCTTAACGACGAAGTCCAAAGACAGCGAACAGGAGGATATACTAAACAATTATTTCCGCAGCACTCTCGGCTAGATATCAGGAAAAACCTTTTTGGTTTGTGCGTTGCTAGAATATGGAACAATCTCAATGAACATGTTGTCTTAGCACCAACAGTGATTTTTTTCAGAAACCGACAAGATAAGCATCTGGAAGACAAGAAATTTTCTATACAGTGTAACTACAAATGTGACATTATATAGGAATAGGAACTGTTGTCACAATAGATGGATTGTATTTATTGTTATCACTATACTTTGGAGTCCGTTATAGAGGATCAAAATATTCTGTAGACAATCTAATGGTAATAAATTTATTTTTATATTTTAATGACAGGTCTCGTTGACGTCACAGCAGACGCTAAGTCTTAAAACACATGGTACAATTGTAATTGTTAGTACCGTATAAGTACTATCACATACTTGAGACATATCGAATCGTATAAACGTGTTCATCGTTTGTTCAACCTTCGTCATAACAAACATGGCACATTTTCTATAATTTTCGTATATATTGATGTTTGGTATACCATTGGTTGTACGTGGTCCCGGCCTATTAACGATAGCCTCTTTCGATCAGCAGGCAGAGGGAGTTTTCTGTTGTTTAGATACAAGGGGAGTGGTAAGTACGACAATAACTCACCTTTATGCAATTTTCTCTGCCTATGCGAGAGTTTCGAAACAATAAGCAAATAACGCCAGACGGTTGTTAACGATTGTTAGGATAATATAATAATTCAACAGCAATATGTGACAAAGTGACCTTCAGCCATATAATAATGAAATCGAGTTGCATTTGACGTCTGTAAATGGTAAAATAATACATTAGCTTTATTGAGTTATTGAAATTGACACAAGACATAGTCATAAGGGGAATTACTTTTATACTTTCAGGAAATCTAGATCAAGACCGACAGAGGTATGCTATATATCGGATGTCGTGTCAGACGCCGCTGTCTAATTAGACACGGACAAACTTTATGGGCACCATCGGTCGTTTCTCCGAGGAACAATACTTTAAAGATTGATATAATAATCTGTCAAATGTATTAACAATGATGGCGTCTAATGAAATCGTCATGGGACACATGATCATAAATAGATCACATATTTCATGCCTTTTCCTTGCATAGATATACGATCGAGTGTATTACGTGCAAGTTTTATGACAGGCTCCTGTCAACAAAAAGTAGTCTACCAATGCCGTTGCTGGCAAATTGGCACTCCCCACGTTCAATTTCTGCACGAAAACCTGATATCCTTATTCTTTTTATTTCCAACTGAGAGGTGAATACTGCATTCCTTAATATGGGCGAGATAAGTAAATTTCACACAAGTACAGCTGTGGATAACATCCGTCTATGGTACGGAAAATCCCACCCAAACACATTCAGGAAGGAAGCACTTCATTAAGTTTCGTGTGGAGCTTTTTGTATGGCAACCAAATTTCCTTAAGTTTCGTGTGGAGCTTTTTGTATGGCAACCAAATTTCCGTAAACAGACTGTATAGTAATTATCCACAACATCCAACAGGACACCCCACCACGTCACATTATACTGACAATTGGCAAACCTGTCGCACTACTCCCAAAATTCTGTGCGTTAAGCAAGAGTGGAAACATACGATCATGCAATGCAACCATTTTCATAGCCTCTGGTATTTCACACGAGGGTACAGAACCCAAAGCCTCTCCCACAAAGGCGAACGTTCAACTAAAGGCCAAAAGTGAGGCGGTTTCAGTGATATTATGAAGAAGAAAATTTAGAAAGGAGAGAAAAGATAAGACCCCGAATTTAGCCGCATCTTATGATCATGCAATGGGGGCAGCAAACCGGTTTTTACTCGATGACTTGCTTTGTCAGCAACTGCAATTAACGACATAAATATCTTCTGCTATTGCTAGGGGAGGGTACTCTAGGGTCACGTTTTATCGATACATTGTATAATCATTGATGATGCTAATGTCATGATGGACTGAAAATATGTAACAAAGTCTTACTCTCATGATGTCGTCAGGTTGGTTTGGTTAAGTTTATTTTGTTAAACATCCTATTAACAGCTAAGGTCATTTAAGGATGGCCTCCCGTGCGTGCGACATGTATGCGTGTGGTGTGTGCGTATGTGTGTTTTTGGAGGCTGTGGTATGTTCGTGTTAAGTCTCCTTGTGATATGCCGGAACTTTTGCCAATTTATAGTGCTACCTCACTGAAGCATACTGCGATGTCGTCAGGCAAATGAAATGACGCCTAAATGCTCCATATGTCCTCCTGACGTAATTGTTTACCCATTCTAAGCGACATTTTCTGAATAACCAAAAGGCTCAGTGTAATGCTATTAGTCCAGTAATATGCTGGGAGGGAAGGCCTCGACCTACATTTACGGTTACATGAGTAAAATGTGTTACAATATTTAAACATTTTCTCAATAGTAAGAAGTCCAGGGTCATGGTATTTGGTCAGTAGCGTTCCGGGATGGACGTTTACTAATTTTGTTGAAATGGATGACCTCGTCCTACTTTAAAAATCTCTTGAACAATTTCTGAATAATCAATGGTCATCAATCATGCTATTAGGTCAGTAGCGTGCTGGTAGAATGCGTTACTGCGTTTGTTCAATTTAAAGACCTTGACCCCACATTCTTGTTCACTGAGCCAGAGTGTGGTAAAATATGTAACCAACCTTTTCACAGTAACCTAGAGGTCCAGAATGATAGTATTTGGCTTGTAGCATACTCCGTTGAAGCCTGACATTTATTGAAGGATTGTCCTTGACTTACGTTTACCTCTGTTTATTCCGATTCTATGATTATGATATACCAAACACTGAAAAGAAAAGGTGTTATTTTGGGGTCAAAGTATACGCCACAACTGCAGAACAGGAGCGAAATGTTTGTTATGTTTCAAGTCGAATGTTTCTCGAGATCGTGCTCTATTTTAATCTTAATCAACGTTGATGCCAAATATTTTAAGGCATTTAAAAAACCCAAAATATTTACAGCATGTGGACAACTTAATCTAGGGATTATATAATAGACACGATAAGGGATAATATAATAGACACACGATAAACACCTATACGGAGTTAGTAATTTACATCATACAACTACTCCTATGGGACAAAATATTTGGAAGTCTAGAAAGCGAGTAAGGAAAAGTTCATCCGGCCTCAATAGGTGTCTTAATACGAAATTATGTTTAAGCATATTAAAGACTTAATTAAAGGTATCATATCGTGTTGCTGTCGTCCATGACTTCACTCGAGTGATAACGCCGCCCACGCCACTTTCAGTCACTAGAAAAATCTCACATGTCTCCCCGATCACATGTATCGGTAGATCGTATTGATTACAAGTACAAACTGTCTCAAACGTGGATTGAATTACAAATGCATATGTTGATAGAATTAATATTTATAAATCAGATATAACATCTGTTTCCAAATGTTCTGGCGACGAACGATGATGATGCCTTTCCTTTCAAGTTCGTGCTTGTAATATCTAAGACCTCAACGTATGGTTGTTACGGGTAAATATTCCCGTAATAGCAAAAGTGCTGATTGTCCATTTACTGTAACAAATCACGCGGCTTGCATCCTTCTGTATGTATTACAAGTCTATTTAGATGCGCTTTTCACCAGATTTTGTCTATCCCTTTTCTAAGTGCCTCCAGGTCAGTTGCTTTCGTTTCAGGTGTGACAGTTCAGTGAAATGACACTATTAATGTGTCGGTCTATAACGTGATCATTCCTGGCCACTGTTATCTAATGGTTTGATTAAAGCACTAAACGTAAAACTAACATCAAACTAGATACACGACACATCAAACCGAACACCAAACCAGATCAACGACACGTAAAACCAGCACCAAACCAGATCAACAACACCAAAAACCAACACCAAACCAGATCAACAACACGTAAAACCAACACCAAACCAGATCAACGACAAGTAAAACCAACACCAAACCAGATCAACAACACGTAAAACCAGGACCAAACCAGATCAACAACACCAAAAACCAACACCAAACCAGATCAACAACACGTAAAACCAACACCAAATCAGATCAACGACAAGTAAAACCAGCACCAAACTAGATCAACGACACGTAAAACCAACACCAAACCAGATCAACGACACGTAAAACCAACACCAAATCAGATCAACGACACGTAAAAACCAAACCAGATCAACAACACGTAAAACACCAAACCAGATCAACACCATGTAAAACCAACACCAAACCAGATCAACGACACGTAAATCCAACACCAAGCCAGATCAACGACACGTAAAACCAACACCAAACCAGATCAACATCACTTAAACCAACACCAAACCAGATCAACATCACTTAAACCAACACCAAACCAGATCAACAAGTAAAACCAGCACCAAACTAGATCAACGACACGTAAAACCAACACCAAACCAGATCAACAACATGTAAAACCAACACCAAACCAGATCAACAACATGTAAAACCAACACCAAACCAGATCAACGAGTGCGTATGTGTGTTTTGGGAGGCTGCGGTATGTTCGTGTTAAAGTCTCATTGTGATAGGCCGGAACTTTTGCCGATTTATAGTGCTACCTCACAGAAGCATACTGCCGATGTCGTCAGGCAAATGAACTGACGCCTAAATGCTCCATATGTCTTCCTGACGTAATTGTTTACCCATTCTAAGCGACATTTTCTGAATAACCAAAAGGCCCAGTGTAATGCTATTAGTCCAGTAATATGCCGGGAGGGAAGGCCTCGACCTACATTTACGGTTACATGAGTAAAATGTGTTACAACATTTAAACATTTTCTCAATAGTAAGAAGTCCAGGGTCATGGTATTTGGTCAGTAGCGTTCCGGGATGGACGTTTACTAATTTTGTTGAAATGGATGACCTCGTCCTACTTTAAAAATCTCTTGAACAATTTCTGAATAATCATTGGTCATCAATCATGCTATTAGGTCAGTAGCGTGCTGGTAGAATGCGTTACTGCGTTTGTTCAATTTAAAGACCTTGACCCAACATTCTTGTTCACTGAGCCAGAGTGTGGTAAAATATGTAACCAACTTTTTCACAGTAACCTAGAGGTCCAGAATGATAGTATATGGCTTGTAGCATACTCCGTTGAAGCCTGAAATTTATTGAAGGATTGTCCTTTGACTTACGTTTACCTCTGTTTATTCCGATTCTATGATTATGATATACCAAACACTGAAAAGAAAAGGTGTTATTTTGGGGTCAAAGTATACACCACAACTGCAGAACAGGAGCGAAATGTCTTGTTATGTTTCAAGTCGAATGTTTCTCGAGCTCTATTTTAATCTTAATCAACGTTGATGCCAAATATTTTAAGGCATTTAAAAATCCCTTGACAATGCCTCACTTTTGGCCTTTAGTTGAGCGTTCGCCGCTGTGAGGAAGGTTTTGGGTTCTGTCCCCTAGCCGAGACATACCAGAGTCTTAAAAATGGTAGTTGCTGCTCCTGCTTAGCGCTCAGCATATTAGGAGTGGGACGACTGGTTCGCCCGTTGTCAGTATAATGTGACCGGGTGGGGTGTGCTGCTGGGTGTCTTCGGCAGTATGCTTTAGTGAGGTAGCACTATAAATCGGCAAAAGTTCCGGCCTATTACAAGGAGACATAACACGAACATACCGCAGCCTCCCAAAACACACATACGCACTCATCACACGCATGCATGTCGCACACACGGGAGGCCGTCCTTAAATGACCTTAGATGTTAATAGGACGTTAAACAAAATAAACCAAACCAAACCAAACCAAAATATTTACAGCATGTGGACAACTTAATCTAGGGATAATATAATAGACACACGATAAACATCTATACGGAGTTAGTAACTTACATCATACAACTACTCCTATGGGACAAAATATTTGGAAGTCCAGAAAGCGAGTAAGGAAAAGTTCATCCGGCCTCAATAGGTGTCTTAATACGAAGTTATGTTTAAGCATATTAAAGACTTCATTAAAGGTATCATATCGTGTTGCTGTCGTCCATGACTTCACTCGAGTGATAACGCCGCCCACGTCAGTTTCAGTCACTAGAAAAATCTCACATGTCTCCCTGATCACATGTATCGGTAGATCTTATTGATTACAAGTACAAACTGTCTCAAACGTGGATTGAATTACAAATGCATATGTTGATAGAATTAATATTTATAAATCAGATATAACATCTGTTTCCAAATGTTCTGGCGACGAACGATGGTGATGCCTTTCCTTTCAAGTTCGTGCTTGTAATATCGAAGACCTCAACGTATGGTTGTTACGGGTAAATATTCCCGTAATAGCAAAAGTGCTGATTGTCCATTTACTGTAACAAATCACGCGGCTTGCATCCTTCTGTATGTATTACAAGTCTATTTAGATGCGCTTTTCATCAGATTTTGTCTATTCCTTTTCTAAGTGCCTCCAGGTCAGTTGCTTTCGTTTCAGGTGTGACAGTTCAGTGAAATGACACTCTTAATGTGTCGGTCTATAACGTGATCATTCCTGGCCACTGTTATCTAATGGTTTGATTAAAGCACTAAAACGTAAAACTAACACCAAACTAGATACACGACACATAAAACCAACACCAAACCAGATCAACGACACGTGAAACCAACACTAAACCAGATCAACGACAAGTAAAACCAACACCAAACCAGATCAACGACATGTAAAACCAACACCAAACCAGATCAACGACACGTAAAACCAACACCAAACTAGATCAACGACACGTAAAACCAACACCAAACTAGATCAACAACACGTAAAACCAACACCAAGCTAGATCAACAACACATAAAACCAACACCAAGCTAGATCAACAGCAAGTAAAACCAACACCAAGCTAGATCAACAGCAAGTAAAACCAACACCAACCCAGACCAACAACACGTAAAACCAACAACAAACCAGATCAACAACACATAAAACCAACACCAAACCAGATCAACGACACGTAAAACCAACACCAAACCAGATCAACGACACGTAAAACAACACCAAACCAGATCAACAACATGTAAAACAACACTAAACCAGATCAACAACATGTAAAACAACACCAAACCAGATCAACGACACGTAAAGCCAACACCAAACCAGATCAACAGCACTTAAACCAACACCAACCACAATCAACAACACATGAACCCCGATAAGTTGCTAGACAAATTAATAACCAGGATAACAAACGATGAAAGAAACAATCTCAATCAACTTAACAATTACAACACAGGCTCAAATATAAAAGTACCAATGCCAACACATTATATATGTATCTTTAATAACAAATGGAGCAACTGGCCGATTGCTCTTCGATAGAAACAGCGTAATACTCAACGTTCATTTTCTCAGAGCGTACATTGTATCAGATGGTTAAGTTTTCCTCCTTTTCGTTATATATTTTATTTTACAACCGTCATACATATGTAGACTACTTATATATCAAGATAAACGGATTAACTCAAGATCCATTATAGAGTGTCGCCTCACTGAAACTTTAGACTGATCTATTGACTATTAACCCACATTTTCTTACCAGCCCTGCCCTGCAGGTAGGGCGTAATAATTGTACCTGCTGCCCCCATTGCATGATCGTAAGAGGCGACTAAATTTGGGATCTTATCTTTTCTCTTCTTTCTTAACAACTTTCTTCTTCCTAATGTCTCTCTTGACACTGCCTCACTTTTGGCCTTTAGTTGAGCGTTCGCCCCTGTGAGGAATGCTTTGGGTTCTGTCCCCCTGGCCGAGACATACCAGAGTCTTTAAAAATGGTAGTTGCTGCTCCTGCTTAGCGCTCAGCAAATTAGGAGTGGGACGACTGGTTCGCCCGTTGTCAGTATAATGTAACCGGGTGGGGTGTGCTGCTAGGTGTCTTCGGCAGTATGCTTCAGTGAGATAGCACTATAAATCGGCAAAAGTTCCGGCCTATCACAAGGAGACTTAACACATACATACCGCAGCCTCCCAAAACACACATACGCACTCACCACACGCATGGATGACGCACGCACGGGAGGCCGTCCTTGAATGACCTTGGCTGTTAATAGGACGTTAAATAAAATAAACCAAACCAAACCAAACCGGTTAAATATAAACCAATTACTACCATATACCGATTAGATATAAACCAATTACTATCCATATACCGATTAGATATAAACCAATTACTATCCATATACCGGTTTGATATACAAACCACATTATATCAAACATGCCATCCAAAAGGAGTACCTTATGAACTTCGGTAATTTTGACACGATAACCCGAAAATTCAGCCATTGTCGGAATAACGTGATCTGGGCGAATGGTGTTTATTTTGACACCATGGCACGACAAAACAGCTGTTGTTGGAATAACGTGATCTGGGCGAATGGTGCTTATTTTGACCCATTAGCACGACAAAACAGCTGTTGTCGGAATAACTTGATTGGGATTAGTATTTCATTGTTGTCTACACTCGGTTAGGAACAGAACCAATTGTAGTGGGTAACAAATAATGTGGTATTGTAGTGGGTAACAAATAATATGGTATTTTAGTGGAAAACAAATAATGTGGGTATTGCAGTGGAAAACAAATAATGTAGTATTTTAGTGGAAAACGAATAATGTGGTATTGTAGTGGAAAACAAATAATGTGGTAATTTAGTGGAAAACAAATAATGTAGTAATTTAGTTGGTTACAAATAATGTGGTATTGTAGTGGGTAACAAATAATATGGTATTGTAGTGGGTAACAAATAATGTGGTATTTTAGTGGAAAACAAATAATGTGGGTATTGTAGTTGGTTACAAATAATGTGATATCGTAGCGGGTAACAAATAATGTGGTATTGTAGTGGGTAACAAATAATGTGGTATTGTAGTGGGTAAACAAATAATGTGGTATTTTAGTGGAAAACAAATAATGTGGTATTGTAGTTGGTTACAAATAATGTGATATCGTAGTGTGTAAAAAATAATGTGGTATTGTAGTGTGTAAGAAATAATGTGGTATTGTAGTGTGTAAGAAATAATGTGGTTTGTAGTGGGTAACAAATAATGTAGTATAGTAGTGGGTAACAAATAATGTGGTTTTGTAGTGGGTAACAATAATGTGGTATTGTAGTGGGTAACAAATAATGTGGTATTGTAGTTGGTTACAAATAATGTGATATCGTAGTGTGTAAAAAATAATGTGGTATTGTAGTGGGTAACAAATAATGTGGGTATTGTAGTGGGTAACAAATAATGTCGTATAGTAGTGGGTAACAAATAATGTGGTTTTGTAGTGGGTAACAAATAATGTGGTATTGTAGTGGGTAACACAATTGATGGTATCGATATGGGTAACACAGTGTTTTATTGTTATGAGTAACACACAGTGTTACAAGACTCGAATTTCTCCAAATGTATTGTGTACAAATGTTTACTGACAATCACATTACACTTGTCTTTTAGATTGGACTGTCGGTTTCATTTGCAGTAGTCTCCTATAAAATGTCACAATCCGATTTTTCTATAAGGTCTCGTTGATTTTGTGTATATATATTCCCGGTATTGCTATAATCTGCGATCTCGTCAGTATCACAGAGGTTGTTTTATTATTCAAGTCATTAACAAAGGTTGATGACTTTCAGAACTGCACATGACATATATCAGATTTTGGGCTTTGACAACCCGTGCGAGTGGTAGACAAATAAGTAGGCATTGAAGACAACGCATTTACCTTTGTTTAATTGATTTTGAGCTATCATATCAAGCTTTTGGATGTTACGATAACAGGCAGGTTACAGCCGAGTTGTTTTTGCAAGCATGTAAACGATTCATGGTAGCGCGTCCATGTTTTGACATTTCAGCGATTCGGTTTCCCTTGAGTTAAACACAGTTCTGTGTAGTAGCACGTCGTAAGTTTCGCAAATGAACATTCACATCAGTACCACAGTCGGCGCGTGGCAAATCGATATTCGTAAGGCGATGGGTATAGTTCCCTGCTTGGCTACGGTCACTCGTAATGTCACTCATTTGAAGGTGGATGATAATGAACCATTATCCATTTGCTGGTTCCATCAGAGCAACCTTTTAATATTGATGATATGTGTTGACGCAGTAGAAGTAGGTAGCGACCTAACATATTATGTACGTCAATGAACAGGAAACGTGACATTCATAGCGTCATTCTCGCCGTTATGAAAATAGAATAACTGAACACTGAATGTATACATTCACAATTGTAATGTTTAAACGGATACGTGGGATGACGCATTGCGATTTGATTATACAAAAACACAACAAAAAGGGAAATTGAAAAGATAAAAAGGAAAATGTCGCAAGCACCACTCTCCCCCACACATAAAACAAAGCCATTTGGTTTTCCTTTATTCGTTAATTCAAGTTGTGACTTTCATTGTATGTATCTCTGTATTCATTGTAGCAATATGATGAGACAAATGGCATACTGTAGTCATTGGTAAGATTTATTGATATTTTCAATTAAGCTTCCAAATGATCGGTGATGTAGTTATTTTCATTCTGAAGCGTAGCTTTGCACGTTAGGAACAATCGTAATTACAACAATAAGTAGCAAGTCAGTGATACAAACCTACATGAGGTAACTGAAAGGGTTCAAACATTGTCAATTACAATGTATACTGATGCAAATGAATTGGGTTTTGCATTGTTTATTTAACATCCAATCAGCAGCTATGGTAATTTAAGAACGGTCCCCCTGTGCGCACGATGCATACGTGTGATGATATCGTGTTTTTTGGAGGCTCTGATATATTCGTTTGTCATCTAGTGAATCGCTTCTCCACTGGGGCAGAAAACCAGCAACACACTCGATCAAATTAAACTGACAGCGGACAACTAGTCGTCCCACCCAAACATTGCAAAGCATTAAGAAGGAGTGGCAGCTACCAGCTTCATTGACTTTGGCATGTCGCGACCAGGGGACAAAACCCGAAGCCTTTCTCACAGGGGCGAACGATCAAATAAAGACAAAATTTGAGGCGGTATCGGTAAACAATAGGAATAAAAAATGTTCAGAGAGAAGTGAAAAGAAAAGATTCCAAATTTTTCACCATTTTATTAGGAGCCGATTTTTATCCCGCAAAAATGATTTGGTGAAATAAAAATGCCCCTCATCCCCAAACAAAATCCCTACTTATAACCTTTAAACACTTACAGGGAATCGTGACAATTGTTCATCCTTGCTTTGTCATTATTGCTGTTTTGAAAGACTACGGTTGTTTATGGAACGTTAAGCAATATGAAATAAAAGCAAACTGATGCTGAGAATTGAAAGGAATGCAAGAGGACACGCCAGGCTCAGTACCTATGACATTATGTATTAGAGGAATAGCACCATAGTAGAACCCTGAAATGTTCATGTTCTTTAAACATGTCGATATATTTGTATGTTGGGTACTAAACTCATAACTAACACAATGACGTTACGTAACGGTAACAATTCTGACAGTTTTGATTTGTGTATTTCTCCAAGTTTTCGAGCGCGGCCACAATCGATTAGTGGGATGATTTAATATGTTGACAATAAATGACCAGGAGTGATATATTATAACGGGATTAAGATATTATTTAAGTATCAAAGTCTTTATACGTTCCTTTTATTGAATAGATTCGATCGCTGTCCGTATAGCAATGTAATCCATAACGGCTAAAATGCTATTTTTGTGACACGAACCGTCCCCAATCTACACTTCAATACAGACACTTTGCCCGAAAACGCAATGAACGAGATAACGTAATTTCCGAATTATCTTCTGATAATCGTAAAATGAGTGGAGGTGTGATTAGTGTTTTTCCCGTGTCATTTTGATATCCTGCAGTGCGGTACGCTTGGCAGTCCTCGTATCGATTCCAGTTATAAATATTTTACAGTGGATGCCGTTACAAGTACGATTCCCCTGTGTAACCCAAATATTATTCTCTTCTAGAGGAACCGAGATTCTATAACACGCACTGATACCATTAAATGTGTAACTGTACATGTCCAATACATTGTTGTTAGTTATCAGTAAGATGTGATCGGGTGGGGTGTCCTGCTGGGTGTCTTCGGGATTAGGCTTCATTAAGGTTGAACTATAAAGTCAGCACGCGTTCGTGGTATTACAAGGAGACAAAACAGGAACATAGCACAGACTCACAAAACAAATGCACAACATGCATGCATTTAGCACACAGGGGGGACTGTCATTACATGACAATAGCCGTTGGTAAGATGTTTAACAATACAGAACCATGCTTGGCAATAAAGTTGGTCCTCTTTTTGTGTTGAAAAGGGGTTCAGCGTGGCTTATTACAACATAAATTCTTACAAAAGGTCGATAATCAGAGTGAGGCAGTTCTCGAGGATGCGAAATTGTTTTCTCCTTCCTACTCATCTCGACACGACCGGCATCCAAAATACGTGAGGATATTGCATAGGTGAAATCCTGCTTTCAGAATAATATCACGTGTTAGTGGTCTGTTTTGCCTAGCTGTGTAAAGCTATGCTGATATTTTTTCGAGCAGAAATGGGAAGGTTATTGTATGTGGATGTGTACTCGTAAAAGTCTTTGTTTACATTTACATGTATGTAAACAATACAGATTTTATTCTTAACAACTGTAACCCCCGACAGATATGATACAACATAATTTAACGATAAGTACATTACAAGGGTAAATCAATCATATCTCTCAAATCACCACCCGTTTTACAAACAATGGCCAAGCCCACGCCTCAGTAAATTGGAATCAAATGAATGATTTTAAATTCTTTATCACAGAGTAACAGCTTGTCAACACATTTTTCGTGAATGTAAAGTCGTTAATTCCAGACCAAGTTTGTGTTGTTGCAGTACAAAGTGAAATAGTTAAAACTACAATGAGTACCGCAACCCATTTACCTATCAGCTGGACTTTAAATACTTGTAGTTGTTCCTACTCGACTAAGGCCTCGTTAGTACACGTAAGTGAACAAAATCTTAATCAAAATCATTATATCCTAAAATGATTTAAGTTTACCCACAAAACCGTATCCAATATCGAACAAAATATATTTATAGAAAGTACAAAGGGACGTGTTACCGAAATAGCACCATACCATTTAAATATATTCCTTTATGGATATTTACGTTTGAATTGCCGATTTTGTCGTTTAGCACAGACTTGTCAGTATAATATGACTATAAGTTGCGGTGTCCAGGTTATGACGTTGAAGGAAGTACTTTAAAGTGACTCCATCACTAATGGACACCGACTTCATAACACTTGAAAACTTAGGTTGTTTAATTGTACGAATTTAAGTGGCCTAATCATCGTTAGATACTTAATGACTTCAACTCTAAGAGGACGTTTGATATTTGTTATGCATCTTTTAAAGACCAATCGTCAATCCACGCCATTTTTGCCATTTCAGTTTAGAATCGAAAAATTGTACATGTAAGATTTCGGCTATTTTCATGTTTAATGAATATCAATTGAATGGTTGTACTTAAACTTTGGTGAGATTGAAACAGTCTCAGATAAATACCAGAATCATACATGTTAGTCGAATGTCAACGTTTTGTCAGGTCCTACTTTAAAAACACACTTTAGTAAATCATCATCGATGGATCATAGCTGTGCCAAATACGTAACATCTCTTGCAACCCAGGACACTATAGGTACTGAGGTGACCCCATCATTGTTTGGCATATTTTAAGATATCATTATCTTCTAACGGCCAATCTACACAGAAAAGATCATTAGGGCCAATAAATGGAAATGGAAATTGGTATTAAACAACATGAAACAAATGAAATTTGTAAACATGTTCGTACATTCAAGAATATAGTTTAAAATGATAAATGCGGCTACACCTTTGTGAGTAAAGTTGTGGTTATATGTTAAACAGGTATATGTTTTGTGGCGGACAGGTATATGTATTGTGGCGGATTGTAACAACCTCGTATGCGCAAAATGTGAGGATTAGAATTCAAAAAGATTATTCATGCTTGTATAAATTCTATTTTGATTTTTATCAATTATGTTTAATTGATTAAACTCTTCTGTTAGTATCATTAAATGTCAACTTATGTGGCTATTATCATTGTCCATGTGCATTTTGTTAGTTCCGAGTTGTATGAACATATATGTGGCTATGGCTACTTAGTCTAAGCCGAATTTTGTCTTGTCACACTTGACAACTTTTTGTTCCATTTTGCTTTGGTACATCTACAATTTATCCTGGTGTGGTCTAAATGTGTTAAAAATAACTAATCATCAAAATATTTCTTCTCTGAGTTAAAGCAATTTTTGCAGACAAAGAACGCGACGGAAGGCCACAATGTCGATAAAATAGATGTTATATACAAATAAATGTTGAACCTGAACGCAGACCTGTGTATAACATGCAACTAATCTCCACTTACTTTCGTGTATAAACATCTGTTTATGACATTCCGGAAATTAAACCGCAAAGCATGTCGGGAATAGGAAGTTGACACTTTTGAGTCGTGCTCAATTGACGCAGATCAGCACACACGCACGAGTCTGTCAAAGTTTCATAAGATGTTTATTTTATACTATACTATACTATACTATACAATGAAGTGTGCCTCTGTATATCATGAATATTTTGAGTGAGAATCATCGACTCGTAGCTAATTTTGGCACTAAAACAGAGTTGTTTTATTATTGCACACCGTGTTTGTCAACAAGAAGCATTTGTTTTTATATCTATTTATATAATAAAATGAAAACATTTACGTCCTTATACCGTATAAGGTATTGATGTGTTGTTGATTGGGGTACAAATGTTATTGGTGATTTGTGCGAACACCAGCATCTCACTGCATGTCGTAAGAGGCAACTACCCCCCCCCCCCCCCCCCATCCCTCTATTTAGGGGACATTGAACACACCCAAAATATAACTTCTGTCCCGTTTTCAACACTTGCGATCTTAATATCTTAATATTTTTCTTTCCTGGCTGATCTGCCTTTCTTTGCTTGGTTTACCTCTAGGTATCTCCTCGTCGTCAGTCCTCACATGACCCTGGTTGTAGCGAGAACGTTACATCAATACAAACTAATATCCAAAACAAAACAGTGAACACCAGTTGATCTCACATCAATGACTAGATATCGGCTCTGCTCTTCCATTATTGACGTGTCTTTTGTATCAGCTTTGAGATTGCTAGGGTTAAGAAATTAAACTCTGCTGGTGGACTGCTGGGGGTAGGGAATTAAACTCTGCTGGTGGACTGCTTAGCACCAGATATTTGCTTTAATATTTGTTTCAATTCGAAGAAAATGGGCACCGGTATCGAATATACAAATGTTCGTTTAAAATTCTTAATTATCCCCAAATCAGGAAATAGATTTACACTGTAGAAACGATTACACTCCTTCGATATTTCGATGCTTTATAATAGATTGTATACATTTATAGCCTCTACCATCACCAGCCTTTACCAGAGGGGCGAAACAACTGATGTATGTTATGCAGATGTATCCACCCCTCCTTACCTTTTAGTATTGAGTTTATCTATGATTAAATCCACATTTTAAAGAAACAGTTTATTTATAATAGAATTTTTCAAATCATTGTTTATAAAAACGCTGACCTAACAGTGACTTGTATTGATAGATGTTCCGAGCTGATTGTGTCATTTCTATGTATTGTCGGGGATAACCCATGAATCACTTTGTTGTATCAGTCACGACGGATCTTACTTGCACATCTGGATGGATATTTTACTTGGTTAGATCATGGATAAACAGGATATTAATCGATTCACAAACATTAATAATCCCCGGGTTATACAGGTGACAGAGGACATTCCTATGTACACGACAGTCACAAGTATGTCGTGATTGCTTAAAAGTGTTACTATTTATATATATTGTGTTTCTACGCAACCATTTTGTACAAATTATCTCACAAATCAGAGCTAACATTTGTATAAATGCAGTTGTTTCTCGCTTCATCACAAAGATTTCTTCCTTTGATATATCTTAACCCTATTATCACAAAAAGGTCACTTAAGAACGGTATCCATGACTTGATTTTGTACTGTTTGCACCGTCCATCACACTTGGAGCCAATTAGAGACAGACAAAACTTAAAATGGTTGAAAATCTTATGAATACATCAAAATACACACTTATAACGTTAAAATATATATGTATTTTTGTTAACGAATTCGTTCTCAGCAATCATATTTTATGGTAAAGAGCACTTGTATTTATCAAACTGTTCATTTTAGCAAAACTGTCACGTATAGAATATGCACACTATTGTTATATATGTATAGTATTGCCACCAATAAAATCTTCACGTCTAGCACAGAACATCAAGATTGCCTCCCTGAACCCCAAAATATCTGTTACCTCCACAAACAAGAGTTGGTCTACATGATCAGTATACTGGCTATTTGTGAATTTCACTTGTTTCGCGACTGCTGTGTAAAAAAATAAATTGCCGAAAAATATTTTATGTTTCTGATCACGAGGTGGCTTCAACTTGCAATATGCACATGTATTTCCGTCATAGTAATTATTGTGATTAGCGAAATTTAACAATTGGCAATTTTACCAAAGTTTGTAGTCGGGAGGTTCGAGAAATTGCTAGAACATTTATATTTACACTGGTAGTAGCTACAGTATATGCATACGTTCGAATGTACTTTTAAATTAATAGCATAATTTAAGCTCAATCCCCAATCAAGTTAGTGTTATCCTATTTTAACTCTCAATCAATTAGTTACCTTTCCATTCTATAACCCAGAATTAAGAATGTATCGTTATAGTTTAACCTAAACACTGGTTGAATAAGCGCCTTTTCTGTGTTTATTTAACTATGATTATGGTATTTCAATATTAAATTTCGAACAACACACGACGAAAACTTCGAACCTTTAAATTACTTCACGAGTAAATAATAATTACTCGGATTGAAATCCGCGAAATGAGCGTATATGAGTGATGGCGTTTTAAGGCCTATTTCATATACCCAGCTTAACTATCATTTCCAATGGTTATCACTTTCACAATTGTTATCGGTGACTAATATATAGTCATGACAAAAAATAACCCATTTGTTTATCCTAATTGTAGCTTCTCAGTTATTGGGCATACATTTGTTAGTGTTAAATTGAATACACTATTGTTTTTTTTGTATTGATAATATTAACATTATTTAATTGATGATTAGAATCCTTCTCCAGCATCGAGCAGGATGACCTTCGTCCGAGCATGATTAAAATGATTATACCAACTCACTTATTTCAATGTTGTAGAAGTTTGTTTCCAAATAGGTATTTCATAGGAGCATGCAGTATATCAACATAGTCTTCTATAGTAAGTCATAATACCTTTTGTTCATTGTTTCCTACTATCACCTAGCAAGCAACACTTTTTATTCTGTCCTCATTCACAGCCTTGCTGGGACAGCCTGTTTCAATATGATGAAGACAACATCTGCCAGAAAACTTCGTTCAAAATACCTAAATATGACATCTTGTTTTATCTTCCGTGTGTCGGTATTTGATTGCTTTACCTACGTGCCTTCATTTATTGACTTGACTATTGTCATTCAATGATCATACAAATATCTTATCTATAAGATTTCGCTCTAATAGTTCCCCTTTAAACAAACCCTATTTTAAAATTAAATCATTAAGCAATTATTTTGCAATTATACTTCATGCCCAAGTAAGACAGATTTCCTTGTTGATTTCATGTGCCAGTAACTGGTATTCAAACCACATTGATATTCATAGTGCATGCTTTCTGAAATCAATATTATAAAAGAGTAAAATGGATTCTATTTTCCCTTCGGAGAAGTAATATATTTCAGACGACAAAGGAGAGACATTGAGGTGTTTTAATACACTTATAATTACTTATGATTGCACCATATCGTTCAGATCACATACAAATGATTTACACCTGTCCAGATAATTCCCAAGAAACATCTACCGGCGAACTCAACCGTCATTTTTTATATGTCAAATTTAAATTACATTATGTAAAAAATAATTCCCACTGTCAAATATTTTCTATGTATATTTCGGGGTTTGTTTTGCTTTCTTTTTAATATGACAGAAAAGAGATATGCTGACGTTGAGTTGAAAAATACAAAAGCTGATCGGGCCCAGAAAACATTGTTGGCATTCCGTCGCGTGAACAAGTCGGCTCTTGTTTCAACTTCGATTTCATAATACTATTTAGACAATAAAGAGTTGCCGCCTACGGACTTGTCTTTAGTATCAAATTTCAAAACAACCTCATTGCAAACGAATGAAAAAATTCAGGGACATTTACTATTGAATGTTTAACATAGTCACGAAATGGTTGTTTGTTAGGGACAAGCTATAACAACACTAAGATAATGGTATAGCTATGTGATGTGTAGGAGATTTTTGTACGGCTGTTTAAAGGTCGATCTGCAACAAAGATCATTACATGAGAGTAATAACAACCGAAACAAAAAAGTATATAGACAAGATCGAAGATATAAATATATATTTATATAATTTAAAGTAAATAGTGTTGTCCTTGTGATGGATATACATAAAATTGAATAAAAACACAAACCAGAAAATCACAAGCGCTTTCGCTTACTTTTGTTTCAAAAAATCAGATTATTTCTGTTGTCAATATTATATAGCGTTAGTATAAATAATTATTAGTTCAACAATTTTGAAGCGAGCATTTTAATCATTTCATACAAAGCAATTCATATATTGACAGTTACTTAAGATCCTCTAAGTCAATAAAACGGTAAAAAAACCTTTATGTAACATCTTAAATGGGTATACAAAGTAACAGTGTATACCTACACCGGAAATGGCTGTGGTTTTACCAGGTTATCATATCGGTCTTCAGAGAAGTTTTTGTAAAAAAAAAAAGGGATATCTTTCAAAATTGCTTACATACATTAAGAATATATTTGTGGTTGGGTGTAGTTTTGATAATCAATTCCTTACATAACTTACCAACTGCCTACACATGGAGATACTGTAATAGCGACTGTCACTGTTTTGTCACCGACGCCTCTCCTCAACCACGAAATGATTACACCTTTTTTCCGGCGCAAATCATTGTCTTTCAAGACTACGGACATTTATATCACAGGCCACACAATTCAATTTATCGTCCCACACAAATGCCTTTATGAATACGAAAATGATGTGTTTTCTGTATAACTCATCATTTGCGTATTTTTGAAAATTATTTAAATATACATCGAGACGCTCCATTCGGGCTTGGTTTTGGATTCACAGTGTTCAACGTCCTACAACTATGGTTATTTATTGACAGACAACGTCCTACAAATATGGTTATTAATTGACAGACAAAGTCCTGCCGAAATATAGACAAACATCTTGGTTTTGAAGACAAATTAAACTTCATTACGAGGAAATCTTTGTATGTGTGGCTGTGCTAAATGTAAATCAAACATTGACCTACTTCTTCCGAAACGAGTGAAATACACGGTTTAGTGATCTCCTTTCTAATATATATATATAGTTTTAATGAATCAGCTTCCAATCCACTTCGACACAGCCATTTTATCTTTAGGGGAGAGTGAATTGACCAAAACCGATTTCTGTCCTATTGGATCATTAGTTTTTCTTTCCTATGTTGATGTCTCCTTGATACCCATATATAACCAAGGCTGTTGGTGTCTCCTCGGCACCCGCCCCGATATGACCCCGACTGCTGATGTCTCCTTTACACATGTTCTCATATGACTGTCGGTTGATGTCTCCTTGGCATCCGCCCTGATATGACCCTGGCTGGTGGTGTTTCCTTTACACCCGTCCTTTTATGACCCTTGCTACTGGTGTCTCCATAGTCCCCATCTTCAAATTATCCTGAATCCTGAGGACGTTCAACCTCGAGACTCAACGTTGTCTGGAGACGCCTGGGTGTACATATAGAACGTTTGCGTCATTTTAAAGGTGGAAGCTATAATACAAAACATACATGAAAAATATGTTTTTATTTTTGCTTGTGTGACATGAACCTTTCTGCATTATCATAATTTTGAGACCGCTATTTTGGACATCTTCCATATAACTAAAACTGACGACAGCTGATTATTGTTGTCTTAATTACGATTACGTGTACGTCTCTTTTATTCAAAGCTTTAATTTTCAGTTTAAGAAATGAAACATCAAAACAAACCAAAGATTGAAATGATAGATGACATACCAAAAATGGCCATAGTTAGTCATATCTTGTGGGTTATATATTTTGATAAGAAATCTAACTAGGTGATCTGATGTTCCTTTCCATTTCATTGGATATTCGATAATAATGAAACTAATCATCTGTTATCTGTTGGAAAACGAAATCTCAAATACCATCAATTTAAAATACAATATTATATCAAATAGAGAGTAGTGATCATAATCATGTCAACACCACTTAGTTTCATGTGCATAAATATGTATACATCTCTAAGGAGGAAATTACAAATAGAAACGATGCACAGCATGTATGTGTATACATTAGTCACTCACACCTACGTAACATCTGCTGTCCAGTCACTGTTACATGTGTATGGATTTATCTTCCGCATTTTCCTAAGGGAAGTCATCACATATTCTCGAAACATTGATTGAAGCACATGTGTTTATAGTATTGGGATTTATATCCATATGTATCCTATATATAGCAACATAAGCGGGACTCGGCTCAAGTGTTCACGAGTTAACTCTCTTTGAGGCAGACAGATATAACGATCATACTCTTGGATCTCCAAACAACTTGACAACGAACGAATGCAAGCGTTTTCTGATCTTTTCCAAATCATTTAAAGAGGCTTACCCGCAGACGGACCGGTAAACGGCACATCTCCGATCACTAAATAAACTTCAGTACACGTTTCTATGTGACAAAATTAGAGGCTTTCCGACTTTATTTCTTGAAAACAATTACAGAATATGTATTTAAAAGACGTTTTAAAACTCAACCTGAGAGGGAAATGTATGGAATATAACGGCAAATCTGCTTTGTAAATCGCCGCTGCCTTTGAAGTTATCACTGTGCGGCACTGTACACGTGCTTGTTTCTTTGATGTGTCAATCAAATTAGACTCCACTTTATAGCGGGGACTTATTGCGGGTTGCGATTAAATAAATAATATTTAAAAAATGAGGTTTTAATATCACTTTTCAGCGTTTTATAAGGAAAATAAAATGAAAAACTCAACAATTCCAACAATCTGTCATGTGTAAAAAATCTTTTTCTATTAGCCAATTTGTCTGATCTCTCTGCGGGCAAGCCTCTTTAAACATCTGTACAAACTTATTTTTTTTACATAGTTAAACGTGTAAAGTAGTACGTGAGAGATAAGATATTGTGTTGAATTGTTTTTTGTTGAATTTGTTCCGTGGTGGGGTGCTGTCTGGCACAGTTAGCGTAATTGATTTTGTAGTGCTATCCCACTGAAATATCAAAACTTGTTCATGGTAGTGTGACACCTAATCACATTGATCTTTCACTTTTCCAATAGTTCTGTCCAAATTAAAAAAAATCCATTAAAATTGAATTTACAAAGTGGTTATGGGGACAGAAGATCTATTTTCGTCTCTCAATGTAGCCCAGCTTAGAGTGACAGGGAAGACAACCAATGATTCTTCAGTGGACACACTTTAAGTCGCGCCCTCTATGATCAACATGTAAAGGGATACAGCGCTCTCCATTGCCCTTTGGACAGAAGACAGATAAGAAACCATCCCGGCCCAGAAGGGTTTGAATTTGATTGTCTTGTCTTTGTTTAACGTCCTATCACAACTATGGTCAATTAAGAACAGCCTCTCCTTGTGCGATATGCATGCGTTCAGTATATAGGCGTGTGTTTTAGGAGGAACAGAATATCTTTGAAATATATATCTTATTATGGGGCAGAATCAAACTATTTCCATCCGTAGGATGATCATCTTATACACTGATAGAACGTAATAATACAGTCGATATATATGGACAGGTGATAAATAAAAGACAAGACTAATAACAAAGATTAATTTGTACAAGGTTGTGAGAATACAGAAGCAAACAATAGTATGTATTGTGTTCATATTGTTCTGACGAACGCTTTACGATATGTCTACGGAATAAATGTTTGTTATCAAGCTTCAGCCTGGTAATATAACAGACGAGTTATCGCCCTTACACCAACCTGTTTTTTCTGTTCCTTTGTCAATCGAGTCAACGTTTTGCATTTTTGGGTGACATTTTCTTGTGGCATTAACTTGTCCTAGTGTATATGTTTACGGTGTCGCTTGCTATAACAAACCAGCATTAATCTCACTACATCGGATGGGTGGATGCTATTGATTAAACGTCTACACAAACAGAACAATAGGATAGGTGTTTATTTAATAGCGCTTCGGCTGAAATACCACATCGCCTTTGCATACTTTCCAAGTTTAAAATGCTGAAACAAGCGTCTCTGTGCATCCCCTTCGAGAGAGGAGAATACCATGCACAATGATGTCGATATGCCACATCACAGAAACTTTAGCCTTCATCACAAGGGCAAACCTTTAGTGTAAAGAGAGATGGTATGAAGTGAAAAGATAAGATCCTGAATAAAAATCGCCTCTCATCAAACAGCAGTTGCCTGCTCTTTTTTGTCTTTTTCTCTTCGCCCAAACAACAGTAATACTAATGAAAAGAAATACACAAAATAAGAAGAAATTGAGTAAAACATTGTTTAATGCTTAATTGTGTCCTTCGCCAATTATTACGGTTCATGTAAATAAATAAAGTGACATTTATCCCGATAAAAATCACTATTCTGTTGCAATTTATTTAATTTAGTGTTTGCAGAAAGTTTGATTTTAATTAAATACGCCATTATTGAGATGAAAAATAAAACAAAGTTCATAGTGTGTGTACAGGAAACGGTCCAGTTTCTGGAATGGCGTACAATGGTTTCACCCACCATCTTCTTTGATGACTTTCAAAGGATATATCGTTCCTCCCAAGGATATCTACGGATAAATGTGTTTGTCAAAATCGTTTTCTCCTTTTTTTCCGTTGCTTTCTTTCAAGCACGATTTCGTCCGGCAATTTTTGTTTAGATCAGAACGACAGCATTATTGGATTTTTGAGTCGGATATTGGAAACTTATTGCCATTTTATTTCGTCAACCTGTTGATGTAGATCAGTCAGGGATTTCCGGTTATATTTATGCAATTTTACGTTCCCTTTTGAATCCAGTTCAATTTGATCAGGGATAAACAAAACATCCAGAGATTAATCGAAATAGTCATTCAAACACAAAACAATATGAAATAAGGTATTCCAGACGTATTTCGGCGCCCCTCCATTGAATGATCTTTATTGATTTTATGTAACACTATCTTTTCCCTCTTCACCATTTGATAAGCCGAAGAGAAACACACATGAAAGATATACGAAGAGACTTATGGGAAACAGCGATAACAAATTTCAGCTGTTGAAACACAGGATTGCTATATGTTTTCCCCCGATCATACTCAAAATTAAAAATGAGCAAGTAGGGACCAATGGAAACCTATACATGTAGATTAATTCTCTGAAAAACAACAACACGGGAAACCATTAAGTAGTAAACGAGAAAAAGCGGTAACAAATACATTGTTAACGGATGGACGGACAGACAACTGAATAAAGGTGATTTGAATAGTCCACCATCTGATGATGTCGGGCTAAACATATTGATTTTACATAGACACAGTTTTGAAAAGTAGAAGATGATATTTTCCAATGACATCACGATGCCAAACAAAACATTCACATGACCTTACAACAACCAGCATCTCCAGAACGCCTGTGTGGTTTTTTTCGTCGGCAGTCGACATCTGGCAAAGACATTGTGATGCTGAGAATAAGTCATTGAATATCGAGTAGTAGTTTTGGAGGTGGAGGAAAGCCGGAGTACACGGGGGGGAAAACCACCGATCTACGGTCAGTACAAGGCAACTGCCCCACGTGGGTTTCGAACTCGCAACCCAGAGGTGATAAAGTGTCGGGACACCTTAACCACTCGGCCACCGCGGCCCCTTTCTACACCATCAGGGAGTGACATTACACATTTGTGTCACCTTTACATCGTATATGTGTGATGATTTTACACCAAATTAGTATCTTTGTGTTAACTGACACAATAAGGCAATAATATTACACCAAATCATTAGTTTAAAGTGTTTCCTGATGTCGACTGATACAAACCGTTCTGTATTGCAAAGGATTGATTTTACATCAACAATCGTGATGTGGGAAAATTGATAGAATGTCAAACTCCTATGGTCAGACAAAGTGCAACTAAGTCCATTAGAGTTATGAAGCGAATTACTAAGGGACTATCTGAAGTGGAAAAACCCTTCCAAACAAATTTGATGACATTCAATGTTTATTATTCTGATATTTTAGTTTCATTATTGCATTATTCTTAAGAACAATGTCATTACAGAGACGGAAAAATTGTTTTGTTAGACTTTTTCCATTAAAAAAATCAATTTAGGAATTAAAATCAGAAAAAATAACAAAGCAATTGTAGCATTTTGATTTATATTATAATCGTATAAAAATATACATATATTCTGTGTTTTAGGAAAGCGTTTTGACCGCTGAATTAAAAAGGTTACTGCTGCACAAACTCGGTCACACAGATGGTTTGGTTTGGTTTATTCTGTTTAACGTCCTATTAACAGCTAAGGTCATTTAAGGACGGCCTCCCGTGCTTGCGACATGTATGCGTGTGGTGAGTGCGTATGTGTTTCGGGAGGCTGCGGTATGCTCGTGTTAAGTCTCCTTGTGATAGACCGGAACTTTTGCCGATTGATAGTGCGGTCACACAGATGCTCAAACGGTTGTGTGAGTAAGAAGCTGAACAGAAAGACCACGTAAAAACGGAAACTGGCGTACATCTGCTCTGAAAGGTTTTTTTTCCATTAGATATTGACACTGACAATAACTTTGCTCTTCTTATGCTGATTGCTAAGTATTTTTAGCTTCAAAGCCATATCGTGTCTTATTTCCGAGTGTCTTTCTGTCAATAATTTCTTCGTACAACTTCACTGTTGATTAGAAACATTCTTTGTTCTGATCAATAGGCTGAGGGTTGGGCTAAAAAAGTTATCTTTGTTTCGATATTGGCATAATAAAAATCCTAAACAAATGTGTACAACTGGTTATAAACAAGACACGAATATAATCGTGCGGTAATAATTTGACTCCGGGGTGTGGCCCGACCTTAGGGATGCATATTATTTCCTGAAGTATGACCTCGGTGTGTAGCCCCAACCCTAGGGATGCATATTATTTTCTGAAGTATAACTTTGAAACAGTTGAGATTCCTACCTTATACAACATGTGGAGATATAATTACACAATACAACCCCTTTGGACCTCTTGGTATAAGTTGTCTACTGCTGATCCATCTTTTGTTAACAGCGAGAGTCATTAAAGGACGTGCCAGGTTTGGAGGTTGAACCAGAGTACCCGGAAAAAAAACCAACGACCTAGAATCAGTACCAGGCAACTGCCCTACGGGTGTTTCGAACTCGCAACCTACAGGTGGAGAGCTAGTGATACAGTGTCGGGACACATTACCCACTCGGCAAACGCGTCCCCCTCAAATTAAATGAATTATGTAAGTGTTCATGGTGGAAATGGTCAAAACTAGTTATAGTCCGATACAGCACAATTTCATTACTTTTCCATTGAAGCCGTCAGTAGATCTCATTACCGTTTTTGACCTACTACAGCAGTAATTTATGGTGATTAGGGGTTCTAGACTCCATTATCTTGATGACTTCAATGTATTGTTGGCAGAAGTGGTAAGCAAATGTGCTGGAGCCTTCAGTTTCATTATGATATACATGTATTCAAAAGTTAAATCATATGAATTCATCATTGTATTAAAAAGCTTAACACTGATTAATCCATGATTAAACAGTATAATTTAAAAAAAGGTGCCAGGATTAGACACACTACATGCTTGTTTTCTGCTGACACAAATGGACAACTTTTCTCAAATGTTTATCAGTATATTTCATCTTATTTTGCAGGGTTCTTCTATATTCTAAAGATATAAAATGCAAGGTAGAAACACTTTTTCTTTCAGTGAACAAGGTTTGTTAAATATTCCAAACCAAGTAGGGAGTTGTCCAACAAAAGTAACCAGTTTTGTTGAAGAACTGAAAAGGCAGCAGAAAGTTAAATCCAGACATTCAAATGTGGTAAGAAAATAGCACGTGTCTTCTGGTTGTATACATAAAACTGTATCTATTTCATAGTGACCTTATATAACGCAGCTTTTGTACAATGTTAATGGGGAAATGGTTATTGTGTCGTTTTATACGCATGTCAAAGGACAGGATATATAAATAAGTTATCAGGCAGGTGACTGTGGATTACTACGCATACAAAGGTTAATTTATTACCAAATAATAGATTGGACAAATTTAACTCTTCACTAAACTGCCATACTTTCTAAAAAATAAATTTCAAACTTCACTCTCAAGTTCTGATTTTCGTGTAATATGACTTTAAATATATTTATTCGTGTACATGTATTCACTTTAAATTGACTTTGATCACTTTGTTGAATTTATCTATTTTGCAGAACATCTGGGTCCTGAAATTTCCAATGCTGATTTTATGAGAACTTGACATCGGGTATCTGATAGTTTCCAAACGCCTGCAAAATACTTACTGACAGTACCGGTACATCGTCATTGTTGCACTAATTTCGAGGAAATGAATATTTGGAAAGTCAATCTGACCTATTAGATTTCAGTGTTGAAACCATGCGCATTGTTGAAAAACATGTTTGACTTTTTTACTGCTTTGATCTGGTCAAATTATCGTGTTACAGGATACCGGCTATGAAGTGCTTGCACAAACTGTACTTAATTGTTATTCACGTATGTTTTGACAGTAACATTATAATAACCATTTTATGATTTTGGTATAATGATGTTACAATGTTGTTTATATGTTTATCGGCATAACCCCTGTTCGATTTTAACACGATTTTGACCAAGAGTTCTGATGACTGCAGAAAATTTGTCAAATTATAATGCATGCAGTTACACATTTCTAGCGGTAACAGAATAAAAGGTGGTAGTTGTGGTGCCACCTTTTTTATGTAAACCTAATTCCAAAATTTTAGAGTAAAATTAAAAAAAGTGGATATGCTTACTCCTATCAATACAAACAAACAGCTTTTTCAAAATTCTGTACATGTTAACAGTTTCGAAAAGCAATTTTAGACTTGTTGTGGTGTTATGTTCTCTTGTAGGATGTATATCAATGCAACCCAATAAAATGTGTTTATCAGGGTAAGTCATTTTTAACAAATAAGTATGGCGCTTTGCAATACAAATGTACATGAATCAATACAGTAAATAAGTAGCTCTGCCTGTCTTGATCACATGCAATAAAGCTAATTAATCTTGATATGAGCATGCTTTGTGTGTCCCGCAGATATGAGATCAACATTATCTGATTTCAGAGCCCCCTCTCAAATGAACGATATAGCACGAACGATTTAGCAATCCTCTAAGACCATTCAATGCTCCGCCTGTGTTGCTGGAGTGGTGTGAATGAGACGACTAAAACGGTCATCTGTGTGAAAGGCGAGGTGTTTATATGTCGTCCTATTTTTACAGTACATTTTATATAATGCTATACTGTATTTATAGTAGGAATGAGAACAAGCATATTAAACGTCTCCCTAGTCAGCATTATACATCGACCCGACCTATACAAGATGGTATAACATGAGAATGCATAGTCTCTAAGACTCGTGAGAATATAAAACAGGCGTGCTCTGTGATTCCATCGATCGTTGTCGTACCGGCAGAAAAAAACAGTGTTTCTTGTCCTCCGCTTCGGCACCGTGTAAATTCCTTAAGGGATGTGTAATAAAAGACAATCAAGAATAACAGAATATATACGCAAGCTCTTGTGCCTTTTTACTAACAGTTACTTCTAAGGGATGACATTTTACCGTGCCAAGAATACACGTGGATGACCTAAATGCGTTTGATCACCTTCATGGTGAACAAATATACTTGCTTATATTAAACACTATCGCACCACCATTTTCAGAATAAATATCCTATAGCAATTGTCTTTCTATTTCATAACGGACAAAATCAAGTGCAACGTCAGAAATCCTTATTTCACAGTATTCGATGCTCAATATATTCACTTGAAATGATTCATTTTACCGCTCATTATTTTCTACACTTCTGCAATTACTTGAACACAGATACATCCGACTTGACGCCATGCTTGTTAGTAAAAATATAATTATTTCAATTTTACACACATAGCAATTGGGCCATTATTAAATGAAACAGCACTACAAGAAGAGTACACTATCCTCTCTGTTGATAAATCTTAAAAATCGATAATGGGAATCTCGGGGTCAATAGTCTATTTTAGCATTTATTGTTGTAGTTTAAATAATGTGATGGTAAATAAATTGTTAATTTCCCCAAATATAACATCGAGTTTTATTATGTTTTTGTTTTAGGAGTTTAACGTCCTCAGAACAACCAGTGTTGTTATGGAGACGACTAGAGGTAGAAAACAAAGCAAAGAAAGGCAGTAATCGGAAAGAGATCAATAGGGTTGAAATGGGGACAGACAAATCTATGTTGATATCTTCCATGTCCCGTAAATAGAAGATGGAAGAAAATCCCCAATTCTACAGGAGATACAGGGGGCCTTATTTTTGGGCTCCTCAATGTCCCCTGACTGAGGACAAATGGCAAACCACCACCGTCCGTTCACCGCTCCTGCTCGGATTTTGGACCTTTGTATTGCATGAAGAGGAAGTTGCAGAAACATTTCAATATCAATACTAAATTTTCTTCACTTTAATATTCATTTAAAGTATACTCAAAAAGTGGAACATTTACAGAATTAGTGTTTTGAGTATAAGGTAGGAGTAAAATGAAGCGCAATTTTAGTACACTTAAGGTCTCACGCAAACAAATCAACCAATCAGCAAGTGTTTTATGCGTAAATTTAAATATTATTTTGATTGATATGTTTAGGTGTGATGTTGAGATATGATATTTATTTGAAGTACATATTCAAAACTGTCAGAATATACTGATTTTGTTGTGCTGAGATGTACATACTGGCGTATTCACATAGGTGCAAAATGACCAGGTATTTTCCCACAATAGCACCGGTTGTGTATGTAAACATCCGGTAATACAGCACATGGACCTATCAGATCCTTAGAAGGCTTTAAACCTGTCAACATTTGGGTTTTAAACTGTGTAACAGGTTTGTATCTATAACTTCAGCCATTGCTGACTTGAATAAAACTTCAAATGAATGAATTATAGCTTTAATTCATTAGTAATAGAATATAGGGGCTGAATTATTAGCCTGAGACCTTAACTTTATATAAGCGCATAAATTGCCCGGATTCATTTTTGGTTCTTCAAAGAACTAAAACCATTCCATCAAAGTATCAAAAGCGGCAGTTGGAGAATAAAAGACAATACACTGTTAACCGTATTCCATGGATCGAAATATTTTCTTTTCTAATTACCCTTTGGATTCGAAGTATTGACGGAGTTGCAAACACTTTGGTTGGGTTTGGTTTATTTGCGTGCGACATGCATGCGTGTGGCGAGTGCGTATGTGTGTTTTGTAAGGCTGCGGTATGTTCGTGTTAAGTCTCCTTGTGATAGGCCGGAACTTTTGCCGATTTATAGTGCTACCTCACTGAAGCATACTGCCGAAGACACCCAGCAGCACACCCAACCCGGTCACATTATACTGACAGCGGGCGAACCAGTCGTCCCATTCCTAATATGCCGAGCGCTAAGCAGGGGCAGCAACTACCATTTTAAAGACTCTGGTATGTCTCGGCTAGGGGACAGAGCCCAAAGCCTTCCTCACAGCGGCAACCACAACTAACATCTCCGGACTTCCGGTATGGCAAGCTAGGCGTGCGGACGTGGTGAGTGTCGCCTCCGATACATGAACTGATATTATAACCTATATCACACTTTTTCAACTTTGAAACATCGTGAAGACGTCAATTTATACTTTTGCTACATGTGACGTATAATCTTTGGTGCTGAACTTTTATATTTTGATGTATATTAACAACAGTAATCGGCAACAATCAACGTTACCCGGGTCTATTTTTAGGACGCGCACCTGCATTCTACACACGTATTTTATACATAACCGGGTTAACTGGTACTCAGTGACGACGGCATATGATGGATACTAACTCTGCGGTCCCGGAATATAAATGTGAGAATTTTGCTGACATTGCTCAACGTTTCAAAAATTTACACTACTCATTTCAACTGGAAATTGCGAAAGTTAAAGAACAGGTGACCCAAGTAACTAAACGAGTGGAAACACCGGAAGCAGCGGCCCAGTGGACAACTGACGAAATGAAGACCCTCCACAACCAACACCTCCCTGAATTTGTCACCAAAATGAAAGAAGAAAGTAATGAGAGGGTGAAGCTGGAACTTTGGGGTAGGAAATGGAACCTAGTCGTAAAGGGAGTGCCGGGCTCATCCTCGGAGACCCCCAAGGACACCGAGGAAAAGTTCCGTTTGTTTCTTAAGTCGGACCTAAAACTTCCTGGAGAGTATGTTGATTCCATTCTTCTTCAGGCGATACACAGGCTACCGTCAGGAGATACCCACTGCAGGAACTTTATTGTTCGTTTTTTGTCTCTGATTGATAGGGACACCGTTATGAAGAAAGCTGATTGATAGGGACACCGTTATGAAGAAAGCTATGGAGAACCTAAAGGCTGGATGTGGTAAGGCAGCTATGACCGACCTTACTCTCGAATTATCAAAACTGCGTGGAACTCTCTTAAAAAATGTAGGGAAATGGTCCCCTCCTTAAAAGCAAAGACTAAACTGGTCTTTCTGAAAGATTGGTTTGGTTTGGTTTATTTTGTTTAACGTCCTATTAACAGCTAAGGTCATTTAAAGACGGCCTCCCGTGCGTGCGACATGTATGCGTGTGATGAGTGCGTATGTGTGTTTTGGGAGGCTGCGGTATGTTCGTGTTAGGTCTCATTGTGATAGGCCGGAACTTTTGCCGATTTAAAGTGCTACCTCACTGAAGCATACTGCCGAAGACACCCAGCAGCATACCCCACCCGGTCACATTATACTGACAACGGGCCAACCAGTCGTCCCACTCCAAATATGCTGAGCGATAAGCAGGAGTAGCAACTACCATTTTTAAAGACTCTGGTATGTCTCAGCTAGAGGACAGAACCCAAAGCCTTCCTCACAGCGGCGAACGCTCAACTAAAGGCCAAAAGTGAGGCATTGTCAAGGGAGACATTAGGAAGAAGTAAGTTATGAAGAAAGAAGAGAAAAGATAAGATCCCAAGTTTAGTCGCCTCTTACGATAATGCAATGGGGGCAGCAGGTACAATTCTTACGCCCTACCTGCAGGGCAGTTCTTCTGTGTCCGAAAACCTGGTATTGATGTACGAGCAGTAAATATCACGATACGTATTATTCAAAACCGATCATTCGCGATATTGATTTCAAAAGGCTACGACTAATCGCACGACTGATTGTCAGATACCACTTTTGATCGTGCAATCAGTCGCAGATCGACACCACTAGTGGCACGATAACCTACGACCAATTATGTGATTGTCCAGTTGTTGTTGAAAGCACAACGCGTCCCACTAGTCTTACGACCGATCACAGCTTACAATCACAAAAATAGATCGCAAGAAGTATTTGCGATTGAACGTATCCCGCAGCATTTACTACCAATGACACGATCCAGTAAAAGTCAGATTTGAAAGTGTCTATGATGGAATACAATACACATACCTATATGTTTGCAGTAAAAAAATTAAACAAGACATCGCCTAATTCGCCATATTGTAACAGCTGCATTGCCGATGATAGTGTTACGCGCTTTTTTTACAGTAATTGTTCGGTGGTAGAAATCATGTACAGTGTATTTACTTCATGTTAGTTTTCTTCGAAATGGGCTCCATATGTGGAACTATATTATTAAGCGGATAAATAACAATAGGGGAAGCAAATATACATAGCAGTAGTAAAGGTGGGGGAAATGTAAGACTATTCCTCATAACCCGTGAAAAACAATCTTCCACCCTACTCGCTGAAAAAGAACCAATTCATCCAGAAAATGGAATTATCATTTTTACTCTCTCTCTAAATATATATATGGTGATATGCACATTTCTCTAGTGTAACCCTTTACTAATGCCAGCCACCGTTACGGTCCTTTGCCTATATCTCTCCTTCTACGGGAATAAATCAAAATGACAATACGCCTAAATATATTAGTTCAATACTCTAGATTTCTGGTATAGGTGACTCACTGACGTCACAATTTAATATTGACGACGGCAGAAACCCGATAAGAGTTGGGATGTTGGAAGGGTATATTGGCTGTCAATTCTGCCCTGTGCCCTGTCGTGGTGCGGAAGTAGTAAACACAACATGATCAGTCTGTCGTGATTACTCAGCTTGAAAGGACCGCATACTGAAATATAACATTCCAGATTACATACAATTTCATTTATATTATACGGTTATGCGTCACAATGATTCATCAACACTACAGCAAATTGTAAATTCCAAAAAGGTGTTTGCTTTTATATTAACAAACATTTAAAAATAACACCTTATATATAATCTCTTATGTGCGGTAGGCTTAGATGAAACGGATCCAGATGTCAATTTTGGCCAACTGGAAACTGAGTGACATTCCCGTTAACTATACAGATGTCTTACACCCGATACAGACGAGGGACGTACTCGTGCACTACGCTTGTTTCTATGTCCTGTCAAATAATTGACATATTCCCACGTTCAGATGGAGAGGTGGTCTGACGGGCTGTAATTACGTCGCAGTTGTCGTAATGGCTTTCTGTTATAATACCGAGGCAATATCTTACAGATATGTTACCAAGGATGCATGGCTGATGTTCCCCATCGTCCCCACAATGTTCCAGACAACACTCTATGCACAATAACCCTTATAATAACGTACTCGGCTATAACATTAACTTAATAATGTACTGTAACAACATACACAGGAAATTTCGTAAAGCAGTAGAAACATAATCCTGTAAAAAGTGGCTGTGCTCTGCTTTAATAAGGCAGAACATAACATACATGTTGTTTTTTACCCTTCCTGTTTTGTTCAGCAATATCTCTTGATGTTTTTCTGCCTAGCGTCTTGTCAGACCAATTACATCTTTGAAAATGTCATCATACTATCTCTTCCTGATTTTTGAATTACAGTGTGGTAGCACGTTACATTGATTGGATCCCTGTTCTCGTGCCGCGATATATTATTTAGTTATATACTGGCACATAATAGCTGCTCGAAATGCTTACCAAAATGACGCCGACATTAATCTTATACTTTTTTCCGATATTATTTTGAAGATGGTTTGGTTAGTGTTGTTTAACGTCCCGTCGATAGCTAAGGTTATATATGGACCGCCTCCTCCGTGTGCGAGATGTATGTGTGAGGTATATGCGTGTCTTTTTTGGGAGGCTGCGGTATGTTTGTGTTTCTTTCCCCGAGATAGCGCGGAACTTATTCCGACTTCATAGTACTCAATAAAGCATTCTGCCGAAGATATCAACCTGGACATCCCATACGTTCACTGTATACTGACAACGGGCGAACCAGTCGTCCCACTCCCATAATACTGAACGCTAACCAAGAGTAGTAACTACCATTTTGATAGAATCTTGTATGTCTTGGCAAGGGGACAGAACCCAAAGCCTTCCTCAGTTCCTCACAGGGGCGGACGCGCACTTAAAGGCCAAAAATGTGGCATTGTCAAGGGAAACATTCCGAAAAGGAAAGTCGTTATGAAAGAGAGAAAAGATCAGATCCCCATTTAAGTAGACTCTTATGATAATGCAATGGGGGCAGCAAGTACAATTCAGGGTAGATTTTGTAATATTCTGTTTTCTAGATGCTGTTGCATGTCATCTTGACTCAATAACAGTCCAGATGACATTCTGGATTAACCTTTCACAATATAAATCAAGTCCTCCTTGTAATGAATATTTGATATTCTGATATTTGTTTTTCATTTGTATCTAATGCCCCTTTGAAATCCAATATTGAAAATTATGAAATTGATCGAAGCTACGGATCTTTTGCATCTCCCCATCAAGATTTTGACATTTCTTTCGACTTGTTTTGAGTTTGTTGGTCTCGTCCATAGCTACACGTAGCATCATTGACTTGAATGCTGTAAACATCTTGTGTGTCTTTGTATAATTCACCTTTCAACAAGATCTGGGCAATCGGTGTATGTTGTACGTTAACGGGTGTTATGTTTCTGAAGCTTCTATGTCATAATTCGGAAACGCTGTGCTGCTATAGGCCACATACTTTAATCTTTAACATTACTTTCAGCTGAATGTACTAGCAACACTATACAAACACACCAAAGATACATCGAAGATAAGGGGCGCTGGCTGTTAACTTGGGGATGACCTCACGAAATTGTAGCCTTAACGCTCAAGGTTTTTTTTGTCACAATCGATCTCGATTTAAGTCTAACAGCTTAAATTTACTTCAGATAATTTATTTTCTATTTCCCAATGAGCCTAAGAATTCTTTGATTGAATGGACCTTCAAGTCATCGTTTTCTGATCGATCTAGATGAGTAAACGAATTTGTCAAATTGGTTGTCACATCCTTCAAAATTGATCAGTGAACTCATACCTTTACAATGCTCTGAAAAACACGGACGTCATCGGCAGTACTATTTCTGTTCTTTCCACTCCGAGGTCGATTTCATCATTACCCCGAACAGTATCGTTGAACAATGCAGTCATAGAACGCACCAGAAGGAAGCTGTAAAATTTTACATTGTAAAGAAAATTGTGCAATCATATTCTTAACAAGAAAACACGAAGTTCAACATATGGAAGAACTCATTAACACGACAGCGGTCATTAAAGACAATGCGGAACCATTATTAATACCCCATTATAAGGACACGTACGAAGAACATACCCTCCGGGAGGCCCCTATTAGTCGCTATATACGACAAACAAACATAATTCAGAGACATTTTCTGTTTTCATCTCTGAGTACATGCAGGGGTCGTTACCGTACCAATGAAGTAAGATCAAGATCAATTGAACGAAGAAAATTGCGAATAACAGTGCATATTGATTATAAAGAAGCGTTTTACAACATGACGGGAGATATCTGTTGATGCTGCATGCGATATCATTATCGTGATAACATTATGGTTGTGTCACATGTAGTTATGATCAAATAATTGGAGTACCATCAAATAATTAACGTGAAGTCTTGATGTTGGGACGTCTTCAGTTGGAAACGTGGTACACCAACCAGGGTCCTATGAAGACGGGTGTCAAAGATACACCTAAAGTAAATAATTTGGTTTGGTTTGGTTTATTTTGTTTAACGTCCTATTAACAGCTAAAGTCATTAAAGTAAATAAATAAAGTGCAATACGTCTCGATTACAGTTATACACGGTAGATTCTCCTTTCCGCACTATCTGCCTAAACGATTATTAGACTTATGAATCAAATACTAAATGATAACTACATAACGTCGTATCCTCCTTTAAACAAGTTAACGTTTTTGTTTACGAAATCAAGACAACTTACCCTGAATAAAGTGAATGCAATTGATATGGTTTGGACATTTCGACCCAGAATTGATTAAACCGGACCAACATATCAACCGACCGAATAAATGTATAAAACAACTGTGTTGTTAACCTGACGTATTTTTAGCAAATTAAACAACATCACAGTAAGTATTCCTTAAAAAACAACATTTGCCTCGACTCCTACTGATCAGAGGATGCATCAAGTGTGGAACGGAAGTAGGCTATTGATTGGTCGACAATTATATTTAGTATTGTTTATAGAGCTGTCGACCAATAAGATTACCCCTTGCATACCGATCTGAAATATAAAGACTTCTTCCTTTCCACAGTCGATGCATCGTCGGCTATGACGACCGCTTTTGATCATTTTTTTTTCATTTTTAAATCGTTGTCGCACGACAAAAGAATAACATGCATTGGTATTTAAGGATTCTAAAGAAAGGTACCTAACTGAATTTTGTGTGTATTTGATGTTTTAGTCGGATTGAACTGAAAATTCAAAGTGAATCGGACCTCAGCCCCTACTTCCGTCTTTTCGAGTGTTTCACCTAGTTGATATAGTAAAAGTAGGGGCTAGATACTGTTCGCTATAAATACTAACCAGAAACAGACTTTCTGATCGGCCCAAAAAATAACAACACTTGGTCGGGATCATATCGGGATCATTTCAGGCAAGTTTCAGCTCAATACCAATGGTGGAACGTGAGAAGAAATTTAAAATGTGTTTTCAAAATGGTGACTATGGTTGCCATCTTGGATTTGGTTTGGTTTGGTTTGTTTTGTTTAACGTCCTATTAACAGCTAAGGTCATTTAGGGACGGCCTCCCGTGCGTGCGACATGAATGCGTGTGGTGAGTGCGTATGTGTGTTTTGGGAGGCTGCGGTATGTTCGTGTTAAGTCTCCTTGTGATAGGCCGGAACTTTTGCCGATTTATAGTGCTACCTCACTGAAGCATACTGCCGAAGACACCCAGCGGCACACCCCACCCGGTCTCATTATACTGACAACGGGCGAACCAGTCGTCCCACTCCTTGTATGCTGAGCGCTAAGCAGGAGCAGCAACTACCATTTTTAGAGAGTCTGGTATGTCTCGGCCAGGGGACAGAACCCAAAGCCTTCATCACAGGGGCGAACACTCAACTAAAGGCCAAAAGTGAGGCATTGTCAAGGGAGAAATTAGGAAGAAGAAAGTTTGTAAGAAAGAAGAAAAAAGATAAGATCCCAAATTCAGTCGCCTCTTACGATCATGCAATGGGGGCAGCAGGTACAATTCTTACGCCCTACCTGCAGGGCAGTGTTACCAGACAATCCAGGTTCGGATTGAGTTCTTGTTTGTACTCTTGGCTCGAGGAAATAAAGACTAAAGACAGATAAGACAGTTTACATCAATTTATTAACAATGACAAGACATGGCAATGACTAGAGAGAACATTTTAAGACGCCTACCGCAGCGGTAACAACGAACCAGAAGACTGGTTCGAACTGGTTTGTGTGTCACAGATGAGACAAACAGGCAGGAAATAACCCTGAGCTATAATTTGCATAACTATAACTTCCAAATATTGTGAGACTACAGTTCAACAACGAAAGGGAAACAAATATGGAATGAAAACACAGCCGTGAAAACCAATTCCGTTACAGTAATAGTGTTAATCAATGTAATAACATAAAATGACAGATGAAATTAAAAAAACAAGTAGGACTAGAATCTACAAGAGGACTTGTCTGTCAATTGACATATTTAGGCCTTATATTGGCCAAAGTATCCTAATGGAGTCCCAAATAAACATGATGGTTTTGTTTTGTTTATTTTGTTTAACGTCCTATTAACAGCTAAGGTCATTTATTGACGGCCTCCCGTGCGTGCGACATGCATGCGTGTGGTGAGTGCGTATGTGTGTTTTGGGAAGCTGCGGTATGTTCGTGTTAAGTCTCCTTGTGATAGGCCGGAACTTTTGCCGATTAAATAAACACGAATCAAACCTAAAACATTCTTGATTCATTAATGAGTATTTACCTATACCTATTTTCCTACAATAGTACGCAAGAATCTTCTTATTGTTTACTGCTTACTTTAGGCTAACGATATCCCAAAATAAGGGGATACACTAGTTCGTGAAACAGAATAACATTTTTGCCGGAGCCTGAAAACACCACAAATTAAAAAACACAAAAGAGCATAATGAGAAAGAAAGGAGAGATGTGTTACAAAAGGAGATTTTATTTGGTCTCATTGATGTCCTCTAGATAGAAGACAAGAAAGAAAATCGCCGATTCTTTAGGAAGACCTACTGCTAGTTGCCTTCAACAATCAACATGGGATACAGCGGCAGTATTATTGGGTCCTCTAATGTCTCTTGGACAAAAGAAGAAAAACGTTTCTCATTCCACTTGATATCACAGTTATTGCAGCGTGTCAATGTTTTTGGCATGTTGATGACCTTAAACAATTATTGATCAAAATATCAAATATTGGGAGAGAAATGAGCTTATTTTGTTCAAACCCATTACAAAAATGTTATTACACACATTGTGTAACTTGGAGTGGGACGACTGGTTAGCCCGTTGTCAGTATAATGTGACCGGGTGGGGTGTGCTGCTGGGTGTCTTCGGCAGTATGCTTCAGTGAGGTAGCACTATAAATCGGCAAAAGTTCCGGCCTATCACAAGGAGACTTAACATGAACATACCGCAGCCTCCCAAAACACACATACGCACTCGCCACACGCATGCATGTCGCACGCATGGGAGGCCGTCCTTAAATGACCTTAGCTGTTAATAGGACGTTAAACAAAATAAACCAAACCAAACCAAACTTACCGGTAAAATATATTTAAACTAAATTACGAGTTGACAAAGAGTACATATTAGGATTTGGTCTTGATTATGATAATTGAAAAGCAGGATATGTATTCGTCAATTTAGCTTGATTTTGAATTGGTTAACATCATGTCAATAGTTATCGCTATGCTATGCTATGTCACAGCAAGGGGACAGAACCCAAAGCCTTCCTTACAGAAATGGGACGACTGATTTGCCCGTTGTCAGTATAATGTAACCAGATGGGTTGTTCTGCTGGGTGTCTTCGGCATTATACTTCCGCGATGTAGCACTATAATTCGGCAAACATTCCGGACTATCACAAGGAGACTTTTACACGAAGATACCTCTGCTTCACAAAACACACAAACGTACTCGCCATACAAATGCTTGTCGTACACAAAATGACCTCAGCTGTTGATGGGACGTTAAACAATAATAAACCAAACGAAATCTAATCACGAGAGGAACGCTAAACCAAAGGCCAATAATGACGCAGTGTTAAGGGAAATATTAGGGAAAAGAAATATTCATTAAGTTCCAACAATGCGTGTAAGCAACGATTTAGCGCCTAAACGTATTCCTTCAAAAAATTATATATCAAATGTAAACATATTGATGTAAGCATGACACCGTACCCGTGACACTTTTAAAATTAATTCACAAGGTTGGAAGGACGTTTACAAAAAACAGGAGGCCCAAGGGCCTTACCGGTCATCCGACTCTAAATTTAAGACCCTTATATTATTGTAGTATGTATTCTCTGTAGCAATATATAGTGGCACTGCTGCCCATGGTGGCCATCTTGGATTTCTGACCGATTTTGGTTTGGTTTGGTTTATTATGTTTAACGTCCCATTAACAGCTACACAATAAATAACAACACTTGGTCTGGACAATCTCAGGATAATTTCTGGTATGTTAGAGCTAAATCCCACTGGTGGAATTTGAGAAGAAGTTTGACATAGGCATTGTTCAGGAAAACCATGAATGAACAATCATGTTACAAAATGGCCTCCATGGCTGCCATGTCACTGTTTTCACGAGGTCGAAAAATAACATCTTGTTGGCCTTCCTTCCTTAACATTCTCACCAATTTCCAGCTCAATGGCACCAGTGGAACTGTAGAAAAAGTCTTTAAATGTGTTTTTCAAGATGGCTGCCATGGCGGCCATCTTGGATTTCTGGCCGACCCGATAAATAACAATTAACACTTGGTAAGGACCATCTCAGGATCATTTATGGTAAGTTAGAGCTGAATCCCACTGGTGGAATTTGAGAAGTTTAAAATGTGTTTTTTCAAGATGGCTGCCATAGCGGCCGTCTTGGATTTCAGACTGATCCGAAAAACAACAACACTTGGTTAGCATCATCTCGGGATCATTTCAGGCAAGTTTCAGCTCAATAGCACTGGTGGAACATGAAGAAGTTTAAAATGTGTTTTCAAAATGGCGGTCATGGCGGCCATCTTGGATTTCAGACCTACCCGAAAAAAAAGCAACTCTTGGTTAGGATCATTTCAGGCAAGTTTCAGCTCAATAGCACTGGCGGAACTCGAGAAGAAGTTTTAAATGTGTTTTTCAAGATGGCGGCCATCTTGGATTTCTGATCGGCCCAAAAAATAACAACACTTGGTCGGGATCATATCGGGATCATTTCAGGCAAGTTTCAGCTCAATACCAATGGTGGAACGTGAGAAGAAATTTAAAATGTGTTTTCAAAATGGTGACTATGGTGGCCATCTTGGATTTGGTTTGGTTTGGTTTGTTTTGTTTAACGTCCTATTAACAGCTAAGGTCATTTAGGGACGGCCTCCCGTGCGTGCGACATGAATGCGTGTGGTGAGTGCGTATGTGTGTTTTGGGAGGCTGCGGTATGTTCGTGTAAAGTCTCCTTGTGATAGGCCGGAACTTTTGCCGATTTATAGTGCTACCTCACTGAAGCATACTGCCGAAGACACCCAGCGGCACACCCCACCCGGTCACATTATACTGACAACGGGCGAACCAGTCGTCCCACTCCTTGTATGCTGAGCGCTAAGCAGGAGCAGCAACTACCATTTTTAGAGAGTCTGGTATGTCTCGGCCAGGGGACAGAACCCAAAGCCTTCCTCACAGCGGCGAACGCTCAACTAAAGGCCAAAAGTGAGGAATTGTCAAGGGAGACGTTAGGAAGAATAAAGTTGTTCAGAAAGAAGAGAAAAGATGATCCCAAATTCAGTCCCTCTTACGATCATGCAATGGGGGCAGCAGGTACAATTCTTACGCCCTACTTGTGGGATTGTTTTTTTGTTTTTGTTAGCCATCGTGCTATTGCACGAATCAAATACATGTCGAAATGGTATCGAATAAACACTTTATCGACGTAACGTTTAACATGTATGAATCTCTGTAAAGTCGGATCATTCAATCATAAATTGCTTGACAGCAGAAGGTGGACCAAAGGCATGACAAAAGTGGGGATGCTCCTTCGTAAAAAATACCTGTGGCTGGTATATGTATGCCCCTCCCGACGATTTGCTTTTGTTTTTACAAATATTGAATCTTGCGTAGTTTCTTCACCTTTTGAGACAAATGTTTCTGCCAGTTGTTTAATTGAATTAGTTGTCGGTGTTTTAAAATCGAAATATAGCAGTTTCAATTAATGATTAAATGTTACTTTGATCGATTTGATGGGGTGATGTATTGGGTTGATTTTTAGACAAATACATCATGAACTGCGAGTATCACACCATAAAATCTATCAAAGCAACATTCAATCATCATGTTTCAGTCAACGCGTATTGGTCCTAAAAACGGAGGAGGACACTAAAAATACCCACTATATAGGCGTTTCATAGTTATGAGCATATTATACTATATTCCTCGCATATAAATACCGCATTTGTATTGAAACAACCAGTAGTTTTCTGTAACATTTAAATTACTATTGGTGATAGGTCTTCTGGCTACAGGGACGATCGCCAAGACGATTGAAGAGTGAGGACCAGCCTACGATCAACATGCAGTGGGCCTTGTTCTAAGGCTCTTTAGTGTCTCCTAAACAGAAGATATGATAAACTAACCCCGTCCCTGCAGGAAAGGTTTGGGGTACAATTAGCTGCGTCTTACGACATATTGTGAGATGAATCAAACATAGTCTTCCCCTGCTCCTGCACGGATTTAGTAGTACAGGTACATGCGAACATATTTGATATTACAGATAATCTTTCTACATTTTGTATGATCCATGTCAGACTGGTTCATTCTTAAATGGATCACATGGATATGGCATTTGCATTTGTCTGTAAAATGTCCATTAGCCGTATATAACTAAATAAACATAAACTTACATTCTGCTTGTTGGATTTCAGTCCACCTTGATATAGTTGGATCATACTTTATTATGGTTCTATAAATGATGGATCAGTTCGTAAATCGTATTTGTAAATGATTGATCCTATCCATCATCCTCGTCTGGTGTAACGTGCTTTTCGCAGATCACCAATATTTGTATTGGAGGAAATGCACTATCACTCGATCAACGAAGAACTAAATTATCTATACAGTTTGCTTGCTGTTTATTTGGAATACAATCCAGTAAGCCAAGCTTAAACCATGCACAGGGCATTCGCCCGAAATAAACATATAACTTTGCATAAGTATGAATTAAATACTTGGGAATTCAAATTTAATATTGCCAATTCCACCTTAGCCACAACGGCAAGAAACAATTTCACGAAAGTACATACCCTCCCAATCTTACATGAGACCTCTTTTCCAAACTTTCTCTGACATTTTCCTTTATTGACTCGTGTCTGCACCGAACTCGAACATTTACGGCAGCTAATCGCCTAATCGCCTAGCCAAAAACATCAGCAGCTGATTGATATGTTGTGAGCATCATATTAAAGGATCATTTGAATTTTGCCGGACATATTGTATTATTTTTCAACATAATCCCCTTCAGTATCTAAACACTTTTGCCAGTGGTGTTTTAGGGCCTTAATACTTTTATAGAACTCCTTTTCTTGGCTGTTCAGAAAGCCATCGACTGCATGTAAGACGTCATCATCGGACTGAAAGTGGGTTGGCAGGATCTTCCTCAAAAAGATTAAGATTAGCACGCGATAATGTGCGCCTGGTGTGCTTCTAATCAACTGTCAGAAGTCTTGGTATCCATCGGGCCAAAAACTTAATCACTACAAGATCCTCGGTCAGAATGGAATGTACTCTTCCAGTGAAATGCCAACTATACTGGCTCTATATTTTTCTGTGACTCGTCTGTCAGTCCTAACAATATGATTAACGTTATTGATCATTTCTAGGATTGCAACATTGACAGACCTTCTAGGACGGGGATCATCCTCAAGACTCGGTAGGACGTTAAACTAAATAAACCAAACCAAACCAAACCTTCAATACGAGGCTCACAACATATCAACCATCCCTCGTACCACGTCATGACCATACAGACAAATCGTCATCAGATTAAATGAATGCATGACTCCAATACATTCTTATGCATGGATGCGATTTGTACACATAACACAATTATGACAGGAAATTTAGATATTTGTATATGTAATATAAATCTATTGCTGATTTTAGGCAGAGGAGATTGTAGCCGCAGCTAATAATATACTTCTTCATGTCGTCTACTCATTTATTTCTCAATTTTCTCAGCTGATCATTTACAATTAGTTCATTTTGAAAATTTAGGAAATCAACAACAAAAGCAATAAGTTATTAGCTTTTTTATAAAAATAGGAATTATGAAAATACACTCGTGAAATAGTTATATATAATGTCCATATGCCTATATGTCGGAATATGTGAACAAGAGAAAGTCGATACGATTGTTGAGACCGCACTTACTGTGCCCCACAGCGAAACTCTTCTTAAACGGCATCACTCCCGAGACCTTCTGTAACAAATTGTATTTCGATAAATTGACAAGCTCTCAAGGAAAAAATCAATCCGTTATATGCGATTCAACCTAATGTGGAAATACGTCATTCAGTAATACGACCCGATGAGAGAATGTTGTCCTTTCGCGTTAGGTCTCTGTCATAGTGTACTAAAGTTAAAATAAATTTGAATGGGTTTCAGCAAGTAATGGAATTGGCATGAAATCTGCGTCAGACCTGTTAATTTTGAGTAGACGCTATAGAAATCCTTATTTAACAGCAAGGAGAACTTTGTACGTCGCATACAGTTTATTACAATTTGCATTGAAACCCAGTGGTTGTCATAGTTGTTATTTACCGGAATAAATTGCTAAGTTTGAATATAATGTTAATGCTGTTTACAGCTTTTTCAATTCCTCATTATCGTATTCAGTCTATAAATGTCCATATTTTTGTTACTGATTGATAAGAAGCGTAACGGTGTTATACCATCTAGGAATTAACTATCAAACAAAGAACACATGCCTATTTATTAGTTTTTAAACTTTATAACAAGCTTTTAGTATAAAAACTAAGTGAAAGTATTTAACGCCAGTATAATGGTATAGCGTCGTCCGTCCCTGCGTCCAGCGTAAACGTTTGTTTGTCCAGAGATCTACATTTTTGACCGATACCTTTAAAATATTGTTGATTTTATAATCATAATATACAGATGTGTTTCCACAGGAGGCATATTGATTTGACATTTTTTTTGCAAAAGTCTTTCCTCCTTGTTTATTTAAGTGTTTGATTTATATCCCCATATCATACATGTATATCACGTAACCTATTTCTTTAAACGGCATAGGCTTTATACTCGTGGTATCAAGTTGTGTTTAATGAGTTTGAGAATCTCCTGATTAGTGGTATTCCTGAAACTGTTAAATAACGCACACAAGGTGATGTAAATCCTACTTCAATGCAAGCTAATATGGTAACATTATATTGCTCTCAACTGGCGTAAATTGTTCCTTCCTGTGAAAAAAACTGCGATACCAAACTTTAACTTGAAAACTCATGGTTTTCTGACGGCCATTTTATATTCAGGAGCAGACATATTTAGTTTCAAAACAAGAGACCAAATTGAACTTATATCTGGAATTTTAGAAAAATCAATTGAAAAATGTTCCAAGACATTAGCTTCAACTAGCAAGAGTACCGCAGGTCATTAATATAAGATTTGAATCGCCTTAAGTGTGGTTAGCTGGCATGCTATAAATCTATCTTGCATTTTTTTAGAGGTTCAACGTACTCGAAACAGGCCGGATCATATAAGGTCGGGTGCCATGGAATAGCATATAGAGGAAAGTACAGAAAGATAGAATAGGGAGGAACGGAATAAAAATTCAAGATAAATACATGTGTTGTACTGGGGGTAGATGATCCAGTTTGGTCTTAATAGAAGAAAGGGAAGACAATCTCCGATTTTTCAGTGGACCTACTTTTAGTCGCATCTACGATCAACATGTAAATGGATATAGCGTGTCTTATTCTTGAACTCACTTTTCACTTAAAAAGTAAATTCGACTTTCAATAGTTTAAGACAAACAGGTAATGAAAAGTCTTCCACTCATTAAAGACAACTTGGTTTCTTAATTATAAAATCTTCAAAGAATCGTTCAAAAAATGCAGAACTCCGGCTAAGGTTTTAGTACTAGAATAGAAATAAACAAAGGGCAATAACGTTTGCAACAATAGTCGAACCATTTTGTTTTGTCAGGAAAACAACTTCATGTGATCATAATGTGTCCCAAGTTTCAAAGAGATCAGTGAATAAATGTAGATCTCCGGACAAAAAAAAGTTTACGCCGGAAAGACAACGCAATGCCATAATACTCGCGTCAAATTCTGACAGGCGTATTGGATTACAAAATGACCGATAGGCGATCATATCTTTATTGATCATTTTCAAAATTTAATATGCACAAATAGTGACAAAGAGAAAATCACATATTAAATCTGAGAAAGATCCATAAAGAACGGTGGAAGAAGAGAGATTTGAAGAGACCACCATGTGCTACCATCCTCAAATGGTTGGCAAACAAGAGATCCGTGCGACATGCGTGTGGTGAGTGCGTATTTGTTTTCGGAGGCTGCGGTATGTTCGTGTTAAGTCTCCTTGTGATAGGCCGGAACTTTTGCCGATTTATAGTGCTACCTAACTGAAGCATACTGCCGAAGATACACATTTGAAAACTAGCAGTAACAAACTTCAATTGTCAATATACAAGACGGCCGCCTGTGGACCATGTTTTCAGATCGGTCCCAAAATGCAACTAGGGACCAAGGAAAACCTACATATGAAATTTGAGAAAACTCCCTTCAGTACTTTTTGGAATCTAGCGGTAACAGCCTTCAACTGTCAAAATTCAAGATGGCCATTTTGTTAACCGATCGGTCCAAAATAAAACTAGGGACCAGGGAGAATTTACATATAAAACATGAAAAATATCCATTCAGTACTCCTAAGAAATAGCGAAAACAGACTTGATAATCAAAATCCAACATGGCCGCCTGTCGGTATATTATTTCTGACACAGACGTAGTTTGGTTTGGTTTTGTTTATTTGTTTAACGTCCTATTAACAGCTAAGATTATTTAAGGACGGCCTCCTGTGCGTGCGACATGCATGCGTGTGGTAAGTGCGTATGCGTGTTTTGGGAGACTGCGGTATGATCGTGTTAAGTCTCCTTAGTTCTTTCAATCAGACTTGTGTGCACAACTGGAGACCAAATGAAAGCTCTACAATCAAATTTGAAAAAGACCCTAAACAACCATTATGTACTTTCAGATATTGTTAATGAAGCTTCAATTGTCAAAACAAAAATGGCTGCCTGTTTGCCATGTTGTTCCTATACAGGAACATGCATAACGAGGGATCAAGGGAAACCAACATATGAACTAGTTTGGTTTGGTTTGGTTTATTTTGTTTCACGTTTGCCCTGCAGGTAGGGCGTAAGAATTGTATCTGCTGCCCCCATTGCATGATCGTAAGAGGCGACTAAACTTGGGATCTTAGCTTTTCTCTTCTTTCTGAAAAAACTTTCTTCTTCCTAATGTCTCCCTTGGCAATGCCTCACTTTTGGCCTTTAGTTGAGCGTTCGCCCCTGTGAGGAAGGCTTTGGGCTCGGTCCTCTTGCCGAGACATACCAGAGTCTTTAAAAATGGAAGTTTCTATTCCTGCTTAGCGCTCAGCATATTTGGAGTGCAACGACTGGTTTGCCCGTTGTCAGTATAATGTGACCGGGTGGTGTCCTACTGGGTGTCTTCGGCAGTATACTTCAGTTAGGTGGTACTATTAATTGGGGAAAAATTTGCGGCCTATCACAAGGAGACTGAACACGAACATACCGCAGCCTCCCAAAACACACATACGCACTCACCACGCCCATGCATGTCGCACGCACGGGAGGCCGTCCTTAAATGACATAAACTTTTAATAGGACGTTAAACAAAATAAACCAAACCAACTAAACTCCAGGGACTAGCACGTTGGACACCTGCAATTTATTTTAGTCATTACCATGAACGTTCTAATGTTCTATTTCGGTTAACATAACCATGAACGTTCTAATGTTCTTGCGGAGGTAGGTATGGAGGATACTGCAATATTAATGCAGGTTTTTCAAGAAGAAATATCGAATCTTGCTAAGGAAGTCAATGGAAACGATGATACTGTAGCCCGGATCGTAAGCTCAGTTTTGACCAGAATGTATCGACCAATTCAGTTTTTAATCGTTAGGAACTTAACTGTGATGGGTTGTCAGCAAAAAAAATCATAACTCAGCCAAATTTTCCATTTTCTTCTGTAAAATGCATATACATTTATTTGTTAATATAGCTGGAGAAGGTGACCGATGCCTCGGCATTTGAATGAACGGTAGCGGAAGGTAATCGACGCACGAAACAAATACAAATTAAACTCACTACTTGGCTAAATGGGATTCGTGGACCGTGGTTAGAATCAGTGATAAAAAAACTGCAAAGTTTGCAAAGGGGCAGGCCATGAAAAATTAAGAGAGGCAATTATCACTGAGTTAAGGACCAAGGGAAAACAGCAGGTGAAGGGACGGAAGGGAGAAATAATGGCTTGCTTGAGTTCTCACTTCACTTTATCAATAAAATCTGAAAGAAAGTGATTTGTTTTATTCGATGGAGAGGTTGCAGAGTCTTGCTTTGCTCTTGGATTTAGAAAACGGTGACCTCATAATTGCATAAATATGCCGGCCCTATATATATAATTTAATGGTCATTTCATCTTCTGTCCATGTACAGTACATCCTTTCCTTTAGCACTTGTTTAAATTTCAGTAATGTGCTATTTTCTGTAGGTGCTGATTTCTCCTTAACCAGACTCGCATATTCATATTGACTGACCTCAGTAAGTCAATGTATTATAAAGTATAGTGTATATGAGCTTATTGCAGTGGTGCAATTGGGAGCATTTATCCAGACCTTTATTTTGATATGATAATGTTACATACCATATTTGATTCTTGGAATTAATTGTCGCCTAAAAATCAAATATAGCGGCCATTTGTATGAATTTTAATGTCTGATATTTTTTATTTCTTGTGTGTGGAATCAATACAATTATTTATAAAAGATATCAAAGTAATGTCTGACTAAATGTAGTTGCATTTAGTAAATTTTGCTAATTTATTTGGTCAAAATGATGTTGAATGCATTGCGACGATGGTCCTAGCGGCGACTTTTTTGACGCCAATATAACAAAAATATTGATTAAGCTACATCAAACCATTAATATAAATGGTTTCAATTTGAAATTATACAAGATATATCAATTATTGATTGTTTGTGTGTATTTTTTGGTAAAATGTGTCAATGATATTACCAAATTGTTATAACGAGGTTGATGAAAAGACTTAATTACATCATGGCGACATGTTCCATGATGAAAAATGCCATCACTTCTAATATACTAAATAAAGTTAGTTTTGGTCTTAATGTTGGTATCTATTGATATGCACACAAAACATATTCATCTGTTATAGTCTAAAATAGATGGTGTTAAATTGACTGTAATGTCTAATATCTTCATTTTAAGACCCAGAAATGACAGTATAAACCGTTACAAATGTAATGATAATAGTTCTTCATATATGGCATTATCTTTAATTAGTTTACCCCAATTGTGATTTCATGGCATTGGGGTCTCACGTTTCCCCCGAGGAAGTCGTACATTTTACTATTGTTTATTTGAGCATCTTTTGTTGAATGTCCATTGAATACTTGGTTAGAATTATTCCTATGGGTAGTTTGATGATGCCCACATATCGGTCCCGATTCCAGACTGATCCCAAGGAGCTGATTGGCTGGGCCGAATGTAACTTCCTGTAATGGTACCCCCCCCCCCCCCCCCCCCCCCTCCTGATAAAAAAAAAAGAAAAAGAAAAGTAATAAAGTGAAAAAAACACAAAGTTTTCAGATAGCTCCTTTGTGGAAAATGTTTCAAACGGATCATACCCATTTTCTGTCAAAATACTAACACCACATCAACAACATTGAAATAATAAATAAATCGATGTTAAGCAGAATATCCCCAGAGTCTGTTAGCACATACTATGTAATCATGCCACCATTCAAAATGATATAGAAGAACTACAATGTCGATCCATGCGTCAATAAAAACAATGCACTCCGACACCATAACCAGACTATAATTCAAACTCAACATCGGTTAAACGAGAGGAAAATGTAGACAAAAATATACATAAATTGTAAATTTCATGACGCTGGGGTTCCAGGTTTGCCCTGGGGAGGAAGTCAAAGTTATGATTTGAGCATCTTTTGTTGAAGTAATAACTCCTGTAAAACTAACCAGCTCCTCGCTGTCCTGCAGGTAGGGCTTTAGATCTTGAGAGGCGATTTAATTTGGGATATTTTTTCTTTCCTTTCTAAACATTTTCATTTATTGTGTCCCCTGACACTGCCTCATTTTGGCTTTAAGCCGAGCGTTTGCCCCCGTGAAGCCCTGTGATCACTTAATATTCTCTCCCCTGGCTCTCAACCTTAGGGATTGTGACGACTGGTTCTCCCGTTGTCAGTATAATGTGGCCATGTAAGATGTTCTGCTGAAAGTATGCTTCAGTGAGGTAGCACTTTAAAAGTCGGCATCTGTTCTGCTTTGTCTCCTTTCTGCTTTTCTGTCTCCAAAATTATACACGCATGCATCTCGCATACAGGAGATGTCGTCTCTAAATGACCATAGCTGTTGATAGTACGTTAAAAATATTAAATTGAATCAAACCAAACTCTATATATATTCGAAGCAAAATACAGTTTTCAAACAGCCTCTGTTGCGAAATATTTAAACCAAATATACCAACTTTCTGTCAAAATGCGTATTACACAACGACATGAACAACACAATATTTAATAAATCACTGTTCAGCAAACACTCCCCAGAGTGCTATTTGTCTGTCTGTTAGCACAGACTATGTAATCTGGTCATCAGTCAAAATAATATAGATGGAATGCAATGTCATTCTATGTGTCAATAAAAACAACAAAGAATTCCGACATAATGTTTCCTGGTCCCCATCGGCAGTCAATCTATCGCTATATCTTGACCGAGTGAAACAAGGGGTTGGTTTATTATTGTTAAACGTCAATGGTCAGCTATAGTCATTTGCGGACGGCCTACTGTGCGTGCAACATATTAAATAAGTATTTATATAATAATTATAATTTTTATGTTAATGACCGTAGCGACTAAACAACTTTTCTGAATCCATGTTGACAATATTAGATTATCAGTCCACACGGGATCATTGTACAATGTTTACTTGCCGAAATATACGCTATTTAATTCCAATCAAAACCTCCTGACAGCTTCAGGTCTTCGTTGAAATCAAAGCATCTGTGCGTTTGAAATAGCGTCTTAACGATCTTGTGATAAACAAGAGATCACAGAGGGATCTTGGCGCCCACCATTGAATGATCTGTATAGGTTCTATGTCAGATTGATCTTCTCTCTATTTTCCCATTCCTCTTACTAATCTGTGTAAATTGAGAAACATCCCTCCAGTACTTGTTCAATCTAATTAAAACCTAGATGATCATTTTCACTACGTTACATGAACATCTAACAACATCCCATAAGGGGTCACGTTCATGTAACGTAGTGAGAATAGCCATCTAGATTTTAATTATATTTGTACTTTTCAAACAAGGGGAACCTATATCTGAAATTTGAGATTTAGCTATAATGGCTGTCTGTCGGCCATGTTGTTTTCACATGCATGCGTGTGATGAGTGCGTATGTGTGTTTTTGGAGGCTGCGGTATATTCGTGTTAAGTCTCCTTGTGATGGTCCGGAACTTTTGAGGATTTATAGTGCTACCTCACTAAAGCATACTGCCGAAGACATCCAACCCGGTCACATTATACTGACACCGGGCGAACCGATCGTTCCACTCCCAATATGCTGAGCGCTAAGCAGGAGTGGCAACTACCATTTTAAAGACTCTGGTATGTCTCGGCCAGGGGACAGAACCAACAGCCTTCCGCACAGCGGTGAACGCTCAACCCGACTGGTCCAAAATTTAAATATGCATAACTAGGGACGAATGGGAACCTACATATGAAATTTCAGAAAGACCCCTTCAGTACTTTCTGAAAAATAGCGATAACAAACTTAAATTGTCAAAATCCAAGATGGCTGCCTCTCGGCCATGTTGTTTTCCGACTGGTCCCAATTGGTAATTTGAGAATTGGTTGATTTTCAATATTTGCTTTTTGTTTTTCAATACATCAATATTTTGCATGTCTCAATAACATTTAAGCATTGATGTCATTTTTGTTTAGTTTCATCGGGGTATAAAACAAATTTTGTTTGCAACCTGTAGCGGATTCTTACAGAAGTTTGCAAACAAAATTTGTTTCATACCCCGATGAAACTAAAAATAAATGACATCAACGCTTATAATTAATTTTTGAAAATGATTTTCTAATTTAAAACATGTTTATGTACAATTTTTTTACTGGTTTTAAATGGGATTACTTTTCTCAAATCAATACGCAACGTCAATTGTCGTATTGTGACGTCACATTTTTCGCGCCATTCTCGGAATTTCTTTCATAGAAGAATGAAAAGAATTTTTTGACCAATCACATTTGAATATTTACCATGAAAAGAAAGAAAAATTAATTATATACAATGTAACTATACATGCTCTGCTCATGCTTGAATTTGCTTAAAACTTCCCATAATAATGTTGTTGGACATTTTGAATCTTCAATTCAAAATTGCATGATCTAATCAATAATTAAGCTCTTCGTTTTATTTTAAGGTTACCGGACTCCAAACAATTTTCGCCTTGTGGTTTTAATATAATTGTGACAGTTTGTAATAGAGGATATAACTCCTTTGTGGTGGACATGGGGGTCAGAAAGGGCGGGCATATAGTCCAAGACAACATCCCTATTCAATTGTTTTTCTTCTGTATGGCTTACTTGATGACCACAATGTTTTCAAACTTGGTCTGGGACATTATTTGGCTGGCCTAATTGTTTAAGAAACCTCGGGCATTCTGCTGGCTCCCGAGGAGGAGGGGTGGGACCCAAAAGGGCGATTCTACAATTGAAGTGCACATTCTGTAGTTATATGAATGCTACCAAGTTAGTTTGTTTGCATGGATTACCTTTACCTTCATGAAAAACCACTGGATCCAGACATTGACGTACATTCACGGTCATGAAAAAGAGGTCCAGAAAGAAGGTGATTCATACAGACCCATATGGTCTCTTGTTTGGTTGCTGCATAATACCTTAAGTACTCTTACAGACTCTGATGTCAAAGGCCAATGTCATTATTTCTATCAAATGAAAATCAGTTACTTCGAATACTACATGTAGCTTCAGATTTGATAGTCAAATATTAAAGATAATGTTACTATAGATAGAAAACATAATGCACATATCAATAAAAGACCCTGCTTTCCCTAGATGAGAAAGTATTAGATGCTAGCTCACATAATTTTTTTTATATATTCTTCACGTACACTTGTAGATAGATACGGCAGCATTTTTTAATACTTTAATTTATAAATACTTATTACCGCTTAGCTTGTAGTAATACTAATTTTATTTTGTTTCCTCTGCATTTATAACCATTTTGTTGTTTGTATATGCGTATATGTGTTTTGGGAGGCTGCGATATGTTAATGTTAAATCTCCTTGTGATAGTCCGATTTATAGTGCTACCTCACTGAAGCATACTGCCGAGATACCCAGCAGGAGATACCTAGCAGGACACCCCCATCCGGTCACATATTGACAACGGCCAAAGCAGTCGTCCCACTCTCAAAATGCTGAGTGCTAACCAGTAGTAGCAACTACCATTTTAATGACTCTGGTATGTCTGCAGGGGACAGTTCCCAAAGCCTTCCTCACAGGGGTGAACGCTCAGATTAAAGGCCAAAAGTGAGACATCGTCAAGGAAGGCATTAGGAAGAAGACAGTTGTTTAGAAAGAGAAAAGATTAGATCCCAAATTTAGTCGGCTCTTACGATCATACAATTGGGGCAGCAGGTACAAATCTTACGCCCTACCTGTAGGGACATGAAAGGAAGGAACGTAACTCCGTTAGATCAGAATGCTTTAAACATTTTTGAGCTTGAATTGTAGTTAAGTTATTTATCACTAACTACAATTCAAACAAAACATGTTTAAAGGAGAAGGCAAAATAGGTACAGAAATATAGAAAAGAATGGAGACTCTTGAAAATGAGATAAGATTATAAGAAGAAAATTGTTAAGAAAGAAAAGAAAAGAAAGAAAAGATCCCAACTTTAGTCGCCTTTTACGATCATGCAATGGGGACAGCAGGTACAATTCTTACGCCCTACCTGCAGAGCAAGGAGACTCTTGAAAATGAGATAAGATGATAAGTGGCATTTTTGGCATCCCCTCCAAAACCGTTCATTTTTGGACACATTCCTTCCTCATGTAAATTTATAAAGCGATGCCTTGGCTGACTTTTGAGATACACCTTTTGCATTATGCATGTTTTAACGTCATTTAAGTACGAAAACAAGAAGAAATGCTGACTTTAACATTTTAATAACTAAGATCATATTTTTCGAAATACAAATACAACTCCTTTACGGACATTTGTCATAACGGTGCTATAGCACTAGACTCTACTGTAGTTCCATGGTCTACAGCTTATCCTTGACATTTTCCAATATTTGAAGTAGAATAACATTAACAACGTTAACCTTTAAAATAACTTAATCCAAGAGTCAAATCCAATTGTCACGTTGCATAAGTTCTGAGAACATGCATTTATACATAAACAATGTTTCGGAACGTGACTCCTTATGGGATGTTGTTAGATGTTCATGTAACGTAGTGAGAATGCCCATCTAGATTTTAATTAGATTGAAGCAATGTTAATCTGGTTAAATACATGGGCAAATCAAACGGACGATATTAGGTTAGTGCCATTGAGTCTAACGTGAGCAGAAATTGAAATATATGTAGCCAGGTGTTCATATTATATTCAAAATAACGCGCGTATCGGCAGTTAGGAATGTAAGTATGTAAGTATGTGCATTCGAACATTAGAATTAGATTAGGACTGTGGAGAAGGAGATTAATATCTCTACGCAGGTTAACTCACCTGCTACAGAGTCCACAGTGGGGGAGGTTCATAAGAAAAAGGGCAAAGGTCATAGTCATGCTGTTAGTTGTGAAGTGGAACAGCAACAGGTGACAACCAGCATGTCTGATTTTAGCAAGGAGTTTGATAAAAAAAAACTTCTAAGGAAATCGAGGACAAACTGTCAGCTAAAATGGATAGCAAGCTCGACCGCATACTTTCCAAACTTGGTGAGTCAGGCCAGAATAAATCAGGTCAAGGTTAAAACAAAGGTCAAGGTCAGAAGTCTTATAAAGGTCGTGGTAAGTGGGGTGCCCGAAACAATAATCAAAAGTCAGGCCAGGACAATAAAAAAATGAATCAAATGGCCACCCAAACAATTAGGGGTCTCTGCTAGTGGCCAAGTAGAGACCGTCAACAAGAGGCCCAATGGGCCTGTATCGCTCACCTGGCTCTACAGCAACTTTGAAGTTGATTGAGGTCATTTCTACAGATACTATGCTGATTATCATAGTAAGCTAGGTTTATTCATATTAATAAATTTTCTAGTCCTTCATTCCAGCATTTTATTGGCCTAATATCTGGTCTAGGAGGCTCTTGGCCATCGGAAAATTATTTTTTACAAATTTAAGCCGATTTCACCCCTGTGACTTTAAATGTAGGTCAAGGGTCATTCATTTGAACAAACTTTGTAGCCCTTCACCCAAGCATGCTACAGGCCCAATATCAAGTCCCTGGGCCTCTTGGTTATTGAGAAGTCGTTTGAAGATTACAACCTATTTGACCAATGTGACCTTGAATGAAGGTCAAGGTCATTTATTTGAGCAAACTTTGTAGCCCTTCACCCCAGCATGCTACATGCCCAATATCAAGTCCATGGGCCTCTTGCTTATTGAGAAGTTGTTTGAAGAATATAGCCCATTTGACCCATGCGACCTTGAATGAAGGTCAAGGTCATTTATTTGAACAAACTTTGTAGCCCTTTACCCTAGCATGCTACAGGCAAAATATCAAGTCTTCCTCTTAGTTATTGAAAAGAAGTCGTTTGAAGATTATAGCCTATTTGACAAATGTGACCTTGAATGAAGGTCAAGGTCATTTATTTGAACAAACTTTGTAGCCCTTCACCCCAGCATTCTACAGGCCCAATAGCAAGTCCCTGGGCCTCTTGGTTATTGAGAAGAAGTTGTTTGAAGATTATAGCCTATTTGACCTATGTGACCTTGAATGAAGGTCAAGGTCATTTATTTGAACAAACTTTGTAGCCCTTCACCCAAGCATACTACAGGCTCAATATCAAGTCCCTGGGCCTCTTGGTTATTGAGAAGTCGTTTGAAGATTATAGCCTATTTGACCAGTGTGACCTTGAATGAAGGTCAAGGTCATTTATTTGAACAAACTTGGTAGTCCTTCACCCCAGCAAGCTACAGGCTCAATATCAAGTCCCTTGGCCTCTTGGTTATTGAGAAGAAGTTGTTTGAAGATTATAGCCTATTTGACCAATGTGACCTTGAATGAAGGTCAATGTCATTTATTTGAACAAACTTTGTAGCCCTTCACCCAAGCATACTACAGGCCCAATATCAAGTCCCTGGGCCTCTTGGTTATTGAGAAGTCGTTTGAAGATTATAGCCTATTTGACCAGTGTGACCTTGAATGAAGGTCAAGGTCATTTATTTGAACAAACTTGGTAGTCCTTCACCCCAGCAAGCTACAGGCTCAATATCAAGTCCCTTGGCCTCTTGGTTATTGAGAAGAAGTCGTTTGAAGATTATAGCCTATTTGACCCATGTGACCTTGAATGAAGGTCACAGTCATTTATTTTAACAAACTTAGTAGCCCTTCATCCCTCTGTCCTGCAGGTAGGGCGTAAGAATTGTACCTGCTGCCCCCATTGCATGATCGTAAGAGGCGACTAAACTTGGGATCTTATCTTTTCTCTTCTTTCTTAACAACTTTCTTCTTCCTAATGTCTCCCTTGACAATGCCTCACTTTTGGCCTTTAGTTGAGCGTTCGCCCCTGTGAGGAAGGCTTTGGGTTCTGTCCCCTGACCGAGACATACCAGAGTCTTTAAAAATGGTAGTTGCTACTCTTGCTTAGCGCTCAGCATATTTGGAATGGAACGACTGGTTCGCCCGTTGTCAGTATAATGTGACCGGGTGGGGTGTGCTGCTGGATGTCTTCGGCAGTATGCTTCAGTGAGGTAGCACTATAAATCGGCAAAAGTTCCGGCCTATCACAAGGAGACTTAACACGAACATACCGCAGCCTCCCAAAACACACATACGCACTCGCCACTCGCACACGCATGCATGTCGCACGCACGGGAGGCCGTCCTTAAATGACCTTAGCTGTTAATAGGACGTTAAACAAAATAAACCAAACCAAACCTTCATCCCAGCATGCTACAGACCCAATATCAAGTCCCTGGACCTCTTGGTTATTGAGAAGTCGTTTGAAGATTAAAGCCTATTTGACCCATGTGACCTTGAATGAAGGTCAAGGTCAATTATTTGAACAAACTTGGTAGCCCTTCACCCCAGTATGCTACAGGCCCAATATGAAGTTCCTGGGCCTCTTGGTTATTGAGAAGTTGTTTAAATGAAAAAGTTGACGCCGGACGGACGGACGGACGGACGACGGACGCCGCACCATGGCAGGTGAGCTAATAAAACCAAAAGTCAAGGTCACACCGACATTCTGGATAGACTGATTGGGGTGTCAAATGAGGATGAAATCATTATTGAGGGCCATCGAGCTAAATGCTTGATAGACAGTGGTTCTATGATTTCTACTGTTTCACAAACTTGGTATGAAAAGTTGCCCAACAAAAGCCTGAGCTTTATGACCTTAAAACACTAGCTGTTGATATTACTGTTGCAAATGGTTCTAAGTTAAATTACTTAGGTTATGTCGAGCTAGAGTTGTGTATACCTTTTGTAAATAATAAAACAATACTGTTAGGTACCAATGCCATTCGCCTAGTGAGGAACTTAGCCTCAGATGATGTCAATATTCCAGCATCATGGCAAACAGCTATTGACAGTATTACCTATTCTTATACTGTAAAATCGTTTAACAGGAAATCTGCCAAGGTGGCTCCTTACGAGTCAATAGTTGTTAATGGTATGGTCCGAGGTCTTGACCCAGGCGTAACCAATCTCGTCACAGAAAATTTTGACAATTCTAACCTAAAGTTTACAGTCTGCCCCAGAGTTAGTAAGGTTAAACAAAATGTGTCAAGTGTCAAATTACCAGTAAAAAATTGTAACCTTACAGCAAAGCCAATACTTATCAACCCTAGGTCTACAATTTGTCATGCCAATGAGGTAAAAGTTGTTGACAACTTTGCTTCAGATTTACTGGTTGAGACACCAGTGTCTGTACCTGAGGAACTCGGTCTTAACATTGACACACAAAATCTTACTGAGGCACAGCTGTTGAGGGTTCGTCAGGTACTGGGTAGTTGGAAACACGCTTTTTCCACCAGTGCTTTTGACATCGGATGTACAGACCTAGTTAAACATAATATTTACCTCATGGATGAAAGGCCTTTCAAACAGCCTTACCGGAAGATACCACCCGGCATGTATGAGGAGGTCCGTCAGCATATACGTGATATGCTTGATGCCGGTGTTATAAAGGAGAGTAAGAGTCCATTCTCCAGTAATGTGGTTCTGGTTCGCAAGAAAGACGGTAGTCTGAGGTTTTGTATTGATTACCGCATGCTGAACTCTCTAACCCGTAGAGATGCGTATATGCTCCCTCGATTTGACGATACAGTAGATACCTTGTGTGGCTCAAGGTATTTTTCAAAACTGGATTTGCGATCCGGTTATTGGCAAGTCGAGGTAGATGAAGCTGATAGAGAAAAGACTGCCTTTTCGGTAGGTGACTTAGGCTTCTGAGAAACCAACCGTATAGGGTTTGGTCTCACTAATGCACCAGCCACATTCCAGCGTTTAATGGAAAAGTGCATGGGTGATATGCATCTCCGGGAATGTCTCATCTTCTTGGATGACATCCTGATATTTTCAAAGACTTTTGACGAACACCTCGTTAGGTTAGAATCTGTCTTTGCCAGACTCGCGCAGCATGGCTTGAAACTAAAACCCTCCAAGTGCGAGTTATTCAAATCTTCAGTAACATATCTCGGACATGTAGTCTCAGAGAATGGAATAGCGACATATCCTGAAAAGGTGTCTGCTGTTAAGGATTGGCCAGAGCCAAAGAACGTAAAGGAATTACGTCAGTTTCTGGGTTTCAGTGGCTATTATAGGCGATTCATAAAGGATTATGCCAAGATAGTACAGCCTCTTAACCAGTTATTACAAGGCCATGACTTGAAGAAAAAGTCTAAGACTGCTAAGACGCAAAAGTCAAAAGCAAAGCCTAAAGCAAAAGCCCAATGGGTTTGGGGTACACCCCAACAGGAAGCTTTTGATATGGTTAAGCAGAAACTGATTCAGCCTCCTGTTCTTTCGTATGCAGACTTCTCTAAAGATTTTCTTGTACACACTGATGCAAGTGCTTCAGGCTTGGGTGCTGTGTTGTACCAAGTACAAGATGGTAAGGAGAAGGTTATTGCATATGCCAGTCGAGGTTTGAGACCCAGTGAGCGGAATTATCCGGCACATCAGCTTGAATTTTTGGCATTGAAATGGGCGGTTACAGAAAAACTTCATGACTACTTCTATGGTAACACATCTGAAGTTGTAACAGATAATAAGCCGCTTACTTATGTGCTGGGTAAGGCCAAACTGGATGCCACCTCTCAGAGGTGGGTGGCAGCTCCAGCATACTATAATTTTACTCTGAGATACCAAGCTGGGAAGAAAAATGCAGACGCAGATGGTCTCTCTAGAATGTCTCATATTCAGCCCGATGCTGTTCAGGCTATATGCCAGTCAGCAGTCTCTGTGAGTCCACTAGCAGACAGTGTGTCGGATGTTGTGGTAGCTCATGTGGCCAGTGAGTCGACGGTATAACCCGATACTTTAAGCACAGTAGACTGGAGGAACGAACAAAGGGTTGATCAAGACATTGCCAGGGCATCAGACCTTGTGAGAACCGGTTTTCAACCCAGGGGGAAACCATTACACAATGAGTCCCCATATGTGCAGAAACTTCTGAGAACTTGGAGCAGGTTATGTTTGCGTGATGGAGTTCTCTATAGAACCGCTTCTCTCGATGGTCAGAAGGTTAGTCAGCTTGTCCTGCCAAAGCATTACCATTCCCTAGCACTAAAAGGTGTTCATGACGATGTTGGACATCAGGGAAGGGAGAAACCTCTTTGGTTGGCACGACAACGCTTTTACTGGCCTGGTCTTGAGAAGGACGTAAACAAGAAAGTTGAGACGTGTGGTCGCTGTATCAGACGTAAGACACCAGTAAAACCAGTCGCCGAGCTAATTCCGATAGAATCCTCCAGACCACTCCAGATACTTTGTATCGATTTTCTTGGTCTTGAGAGATCTTCAAGTGGGTATGAGAATATTCTGGTCATAACTGATCATTTTACCAGATATGCTCAGGCAGTGCCATGTCGGAACCAGACAGCACATACCACAGCTAAGGCTTTATATGAAAAGTTCATAGCCTATTATAGCTTTCCTGAGCAACTTCATAGTGATCAGGGTCGTAACTTTGAGAGCAAAGTTATAAAAGAACTCTGTACGATCGCTGGAAGACCAGGACCACTCCATATCACCCACAGGCAAATAGCTCAGCAGAAAGGTTAAATAGAATACTCCTTTGGATGCTAGCAACCCTTGAGGAACACAAGAAACCTGACTGGACATCTAACATAGCACCACTCGTCCAAGCCTACAATGCAACAAAGAGTGATGCCACTGGATACCCACCTCATTATTTGATGTTTGGGTGGCATCCAAGGTTGTCAGTAGACGCATTCCTTGGAACTAAACCTGATCAACAGGAAGCAGTAGATCCGACATCCTATGTAGGTAAACTACGGGGCCGTATGGAGTTTGCGTACTAGACCGCTCGTCGCACTGCCTCCAAGAGGGCTGCTCAGAACAAAGACCGGTATGACAGGTCAGTTCGGGAGTCAAAACTAGAGGTTGGTGACCGGGTTTTGGTAAGGAAAACTGGTCTAAAAGGAAAAAAACAAATTGGCTGATAGGTGGGAACAGGAACCCTACTTGGTGATTAGTATTCCAAATAGTGATATTTCTGTTTACAAGGTTGCACTTGAATCCAGGAAGGGACATAACCGAACCCTTCATAGGAACCTGTTCCTCCCTTTTAACTCCATTCCTGTGGATGTTCCCTCTAGGGATGATAACCGCAAGGTCAAACAAACCAGAAAGTCAATTCCTTCTGAACATATAGATTCAGAACCAACTTCCTCAATGAAGAGTCTGATTCAGCATCAGATTCCATGCTCCTTCCTGTTGTTACAAGGCGTTCTACTAGACAGTTTAGAAACCGTGAGTCCCATGAGAATACTGTTCCAGCACCTGTATCAATTGTTGAGCAAGGTACACCCGAACCAGAGACACAAAGCTCTGTATCCATAGTATATGAGCCTGTGTATGAACAGGAACTGGGAATAGATCCTGTCTCTATAGCAGAGAATGTGGGTGTACTAGATGATGGTATCAACAATACAAGTGCAGAAGTTCAACCCGGATTAAGAAGGTCAACTCGACCCTCTAAACCACCAGAACGTTGGGGCTATCCGGTTGTCTCGTTGCAAGTTGCCAATACTAAATCTGGTGATCTACAGATCCTAGATTTTGATTTTTCATATCTTAATTCATTATTTTAACGAACATTGATTATTTTTACTCGTTGGAATTTCCGTACCAGCTGGTAGGGGGCTCCCCAACTGCTGTGAGGGTTCTGCTTGAGTTTCTCATGTTTTAAAGATCATTTGGTTCATTTTATATGTTTCATTTTATTCAACATCCTTCCATTATTTGTATTGGTAAGACCTACCCTGTTGTCAGGTATGGGGCTCCCAAACCGTCAGCAGTGGTTTGTCATTGTTCATTTGTAGTCATGATTTTACATTATCACATGCAAATGTGGTAATATGATTTTCATTGTTGGATCTTCATCTCATTCGGAGTGTATCTAAACCTGGGTAGTTATATTGTATGTGCTCATCAAGACAGGAACCTTCATCAGTCATCAAAACATTTCTGTCAAAGGGTAGGTAACTGTTTAGTTGAGCATGGTTATTGGTCCTTCTGCAAAGATGGTCCATGTATATTCCTGTGCTTTCTTCAAGTTGTTTGGTGTTTATGAGTCTTTCTGATTGTATATTCACTCATGTAAAAAATCAATTCTAAGAACACTATTGTTTCTAGAGCAATAGTCTCTAATTATAACCCTTTATAAGTAAATATATATATTGGGTAATAGATGTTCGGAAATGCCAGGAGACATTTAACAAAGTGAGGAAGTACGTAGCCAGGTGTTCATATTATATTCAAAATAACGCGCGTATCGGCAGTTAGGAATGTAAGTATGTATGTATGTGCACGTGCAGCACGGACCAACCGTCCAAATACTATTCACCGCCGTCTCCCTACCTCACTCTCACCTATTCCCTCGACGGTGACACACGGAACCGTCGAGAGTAAGATCCATTCACTACTATACCTTACTCTGGATGTTCCTGGTAAGTATTTTATGTTATGTGAAATATAGTAATTTTAATCATAATCATTCGTTATATCACATCATTGTATGTCCATTTATGTCTATTTATACTATGGAGTGAATGATGTGTGAATGATCATATGTCTACTTAAATGTCTATTTATTTAATAGGTTTTCTGGTCATCGACCAGAATAAATATAGTCATACACTACTGACTGCGTCCGTGTTTGATTGAACCTACGCTACATATATATAAGAGAAATATATATATATTATACATTAACATACCAAACAGTCAAATCAATAAGATATATAAAAAGGGAGCACAATTTAATAAACTTAAAACTGAAACTTTGGTGGCACAAACGAAATATTTATCAGCTGTTACTCCGGGTACTGTAGTTTTAAGAATCAATAGTAAGGACAATGGTCGTTCTACAGACAGACAAATAACACGATTACTAAAAAGAAGTCATACAGAGGATCAATGGTCTTCAGCATGTTTACACAAATCATTAATACTCTATAGGCAAAGTTGATAAATATAAGAAAAGCATCCTAAGTACACATTGATCAGGGAATTGCATGTTCGAGGAAGATATATGTATATGTGGCTTCCGACAGGGTGTTTTCTACACAAACAAGTGCCTACCAGTCTATATTTGAAACTTATTTGAAAATAATGGAAAGGTTTTTAAACTACGGATCAAGCAAGCTATTTTAAAATACAGGTTTTTATTATCGGTTTATCAGGTATAGCATAAAATATCAATATTATATGACTCCAGTAGACTGAAGCATACTGCCGGTGTAGTATGGTATGGTAATACTTTACCAGTATGGTAAGGTTATGATGTAGAATTTGATGCATATGCGTAACTATTAAATGTTTGTTAGATTGTATTAATTGTCATTATAAATGCAGTCTTGGTGACGGATAAATATTGAAACGCCCGTATTTATATTTCCCAGAGATAAAAATAAATACAATCTTACAACCGTTTGTTATATTTACAATTATTAAACTCTATTTTTCTTACATTAATACTTCTTTATTTTAACCACTTCCCTGTATGATAATCTAAACGAATATCATTCAAATAAGCCCTACAAGTAGGTCGTAAGAATTGTACCTGCTGCCCCCATGGTATGATTGTAAGAGAGGACTAAATTTGGGATCTTATCTTTTCTCTTCTTTCTTAACAACTTTGTTGTCCCTAATGTCTCCCTTGACAATGCCTCACTTTTGACCTTTTAGTTGAGCGTTCGCCCTTGCATGGAAGGCTTTGGGTTCTGTCCCCAAGCCGAGACATATCAGAGTCATTAAACATGGTAGTTGCTGCTCCTGCTTAGCACTCAGCATATTAGGAGTGGAACGACTGGTTCGCACGTTGTCGGTATAATGTGACCGGGTGAGGTGTCCTGCTGGGTGTCTTTGGCAGTATGCTTCAGTGAGGTAGCACTATAAATCGGCAAAAGCCTATCACAAGGAGACTTAACACAAACATACCGCAGCTTCCCAAAACACACATACGCACTCACCACACGCATGCATATCGCACGCACGGGAGGCCGTCCTTAAATGACCTTAGCTGTTAATAAGACGTTAAAGAAAAAAAATTAAAACCAATCATATTGAAATAAAATTCCTTCCCGTGATTAATTCTCAACCAATCTGACAGTCGGAACAAAGCCCTGCCGTGACAATGATCAATGTAGCGCCAAACTAACGTCATAGTTAAGCAACTGTTCTCAATCAAAATCTTCATTTCTTTAGATTCATTCGTAGCGCATAGCGAAGCGTTTCCAAAATGGCGTAACAATCACGTTGTGATTTTGACTTCATCTATGCGCTTACACTCAAAGATGCAGCCTAGATTAATTTTGAGGCAATAGGAGACTACCGGGCCAAATGTAAATATGTATATATAGTAAATATAAATAATAAGATATTTGCTGCTGTAAATTATGGTGAATATATATTTATTGCATTTTTGCCAGTGAAATATAGAAAATTATCAAACATTTTCACTTGAGATGACCAGTGAAAATATAAGCTTTTCTTTATTGACCAATCAGAGCGAACCTTTGTGTTTACCAATCTAATTAAAATCTAGATGGTCATTCTCACTATGTTGCATGAACATCTAACAACATACCATAAGGGGTAACGTTCTGATGACCTTTGAGATAGATGTATTCACTTCCAGGGCGAGTCGTCAATTTGTCGATGTCATCGAAGCAAACCATTTCGTCACAGTATGCGTCTGAAGCAAACCATTTCGGCACAACTTATATATAGCTCTATGCGATGTGGGATGATATAACTTTAAACGAATTGACAGATTCGGCAAGTTATGCACTCTAGTCTTCCTAATTCGGACATATAAATTTCACTTCCAAAATTCTGGAAGTAGTCATTTGAATGGCTAATTCAAAAGGTCACCAGAACGTGACTCCTTATGGGATGTTGTTAGATGTTCATGTAACGTAGTGAGAATGACCATCTTGATTTTAATTACATTGTGTATTTGCTACATTAAAACTTACCGATTTTTCCAATCGATGAAAAGATAGATAAATTGGTTTATTTTGCTGTATTTCTTGAATATTCAGATGTTTTTGACAACTTGACAATAGCTCTTCATGCATATATTCTCCGATAACAGCAGAAAACCCTGAATTTGCGTTGATCAGTCCACAGGCGTCTGAAGTTCTGACAGTAAACTGAGATATAATACCATAGAAAAAATAAGAGTATCTACTATAAAAAAAGAACAGGTATGCAACGCCTCCGATGTCAACAATCACTTAAATCTCTGCAAACGGGAAAAATATACGATTTACAATATAATTATTGGTATACACAGATGCCACTAACATTATTTAACACTCGACAAGCATAAACCATTACTCACTGCGTTTAATAAGTTCTATTTCAGCTAAAAACTTTCTGAGATTGTCTGTCACGTCAACCATGTCGTGAAAATGGCGGACATTGTTATGCAGGTCCGCAATGAATATCGAGGTAATACTTTTTAATTCATGATATTGACAATAAAACAAGAGGCCCAGGGGCCTAAACGGTCATCTGACTCTAAATTAAAACCCTTATATTATTGTAGTATGCATTCTCTGTAGCAAGTATATAGTGGCACTGTTGGCCATGGTGGCCATCTTGGATTTCTGACCGACCCAATAAATAACAACACTTGGTCTGGACCATCTAAGGATAATTTCTGGTAAGTTAGAGCTGAATTCCCATCGGTGGAATTTGAGAAGAAGTTTGAAATAGGTGTTGTTCAGGAAAACCATGATTGCGCAATCATGTTACAAAATGGCCGCCATTGCTGCTATGTCAAAGTTTTTACGAGGCTGAAAAAATAACAACACTTTGTTGGCCCTCCTTTCTTAACATCCTCAGCAATTTCCAGCTCAATGGCAGCAGTGGAACTGGAGAAGTTTAAAATGTGTTTTTTAAGATGGCGGATATGGCGGCCATCTTGGATTTCAGACCAATCTAAAAAATAACAACACTTGGTCGGGATCATCTCAGGCAAGTTTCAGCCCAACAGCACTGGTGGAACTTGAGAAGAAGTTTAAGATGTGTTTTTGAAGATGGTGGTTATGGTGGCCATCTTGGATTTCGGACCGACCCCAAAAATAACAACACTTGTTTGGGATAAAATCAGGATCATTTCAGGCAAGTTTCAGCTCAATAGCACTGATGGAACTTGAGAAGTTTCAAACGTATTTTTCAAGATGGCGGCTATGGCGGCCATCTTGGATTTCGGACCGACCCGGAAAATAACAACACTTGGTCGGGATCATCTCAGGCAAGTTTCAGCCCAACAGCACTGGTGGAACTTGAGAAGAAGTTTAAGATGTGTTTTTGAAGATGGTGGTTATGGTGGCCATCTTGGATTTCGGACCGACCCCAAAAATAACAACACTTGTTTGGGATAAAATCAGGATCATTTCAGGCAAGTTTCAGCTCAAAAGCACTGGTGGAACCTGAGAAGTTTCAAACGTATTTTTCAAGATGGCGGCCATCTTGGATTTCGGACCGACCCGGAAAATAACAACACTTGGTCGGGATCATATCAGGATCGTTTCAGGATCGTTTCAGGCAAGTTTCAGCTCAATAGCACTGGTGGAACTTGAGAAGAAGTTTTAAATGTGTTTTTCAAGATGGCGGCTATGGCGGCCAACTTGGATTTCGGACCGACCCGAAAAGTAACAACACTTGGTCGGGATCATATCATGATCATTTCAGGCACGTTTCAGCTCAATAGCACTGGTGTAACTTGAGAAGAAGTTTTAAATGTGTTTTTCAAGATGGCGGCTATGGCGGCCATCTTGGATTTCGGACCGACCCGAAAAGTAACAACACTTGGTCGGGATCATATCAGGATCATTTCAGGCAAGTTTCAGCTCAATAGCACTGGTGAAACTTTAGAAGAAGTTTAAAATGTGTTTTTCAAGATGGCGGCTATGGCGGCCATGTTGGATTTCGGACCGACCCGAAAAAGAACAACACTTGGTCGACATCATATCAGGATCGTTTCAGGCAAGTTTCAGCTCAATAGCACTGGTGTAACTTGAGAAGAAGTTTAAAATGTGTTTTTCAAGATGGCGGCTATGGCGGCCATCTTGGATTTCGGACCGACCCGAAAAATAACAACACTTGGTCGGGATCATCTCATGATCATTTCAGGCACGTTTCAGCTCAATAGCACTGATGTAACTTAAGAAGTTTTAAATGTGTTTTTCAAGATGGCGGCTATGGCGGCCATCTTGGATTTCGGATCGACCCGAAAAATAACAACACTTGGTCGGGATCATATCAGGATCATTTCAGGCAAGTTTCAGCTCAATAGCACTGGTGAAACTTGAGAAGTTTTAAATTTGTTTTTCAAGATGGCGGCTATGGCGGCCATCTTGGATTTCGGACCGACCCGAAAAGTAACAACACTTGGTCGGGATCATCTCATGATCATTTCAGGCAAGTTTCAGCTCAATAGCACTGGTGGAACTTGAGAAGAAGTTTTAAAATGTGTTTTTCAAGATGGCGGCTATGGCGGCCATCTTGGATTTCGGACCGACCCGAAAAGTAACAACACTTGGTCGGGATCATATCAGGATCATTTCAGGCAAGTTTCAGCTCAATAGCACTGGTGGAACTTGAGAAGAAGTTTAAAATGTGTTTTTCAAGATGGCGGCTATGGCGGCCATCTTGGATTTCAGACCAATCTAATAAATAACAACACTTGGTCGGGATCATCTCAGGATCATTTCTGGCAAGTTTCAGCCAAACAATACTGGTGGAACTTGAGAAGAAGTTTAAAATGTGTTTTCAAAATGGCGGCTATGGCGGCCATCTTGGATTTCGGACCGACCCGAAAAATAACAACACTTGGTCGCGATCATATCAGGATCATTTCAGGCAAGTTTCAGCTCAATAGCACTGGTGGAACTTGAGAAGAAGTTTAAAATGTGTTTTTCAAGATGGCGGCCATCTTGGTTTTCAGACCAATCTAATAAATAACAACACTTGGTCGGGATCATCTCAGGATCATTTCTGGCAAGTTTCAGCCCAACAGCACTGGTGGAACTTGAGAAGAAGTTTAAAATGTGTTTTCAAAATGGCGGCTATGGCGGCCATCTTGGATTTCAGACTGACCCGAAAAATAACAACACTTGGTCAGGACCATCTCAGGATCATTTCAGGCAAGTTTCAGCTTAATCCCACTGGTCGAACTTGAGAAGAAGATTGAAATGTGAAAAGTTTACGCACGGCGCACGGCGGACGGCGCACGACGACGGACGAAGCATGATGACTATAGGTCATCCTGACCTTTCGAGTCAGATGACCTAAAAAGAACTCTAGAAGCACATGGATACTTCTGGTGTAACATGTTTCTCAGTTTTTAAAACGTTTGAAAATAAAGGGCAGGTAACTCTTATTTTTTCATGAATTAAAAAGTATTACCTCGATATTCACTGCGGACCTGCATAACAATGTCCGCCATTTTCACGACATGGTTGACGTGACAGACCATCTCAGAAAGTTTTTAGCTGAAATAGAACTTATTAAACGCAGTGAGTAATGGTTTATGCTTGTCGAGTGTTAAATAATGTTAGTGGCATCTGTGTATACCAATAATTATATTGTAAATCGTATATTTTTCCCGTTTGCAGAGATTTAAGTGATTGTTGACATCGGAGGCGTTGCATACCTGTTCTTTTTTCATAGTAGGTACTCTTATTTTTTCTATGGTATTATATCACAGTTTACTGTCAGAACTTCAGACGCCTGTGATCAGTCCTTTCAAAATGGCGCCGTCAAGTTGAGGTGGAGTAACGTCACAGAGATGACTACTTGAATTCCCGTTCTTTTTGACACTATTGCTTTTTCGGTGTTTTTAATTTTGTTTTCAGTATATAAAGGGTTTGTATAGGGCGTGATGAACATTATAAATTAATTAAAACAATATAGGCATTTTTTGGTGAAGGTTATGAGGAATATCTATATAATGCATGGAAACAATTGAGATATTTTTGGTGTATGGAATGTTTTATATTTATGTAATTCATGGAAACAATTGAGACATTTTTGGTGTATGGAATGTTTTATATTTATATAATTTATGGAAACATTGGAGACATTTGTTGATGTAGGGTATGATGAACAAATACATATTTCATGGAAACATTGGAGCAATTTGTTTGTGTAGTGTATGATGAATATCCATATAATTTATTTATTTGGTGAATTTTGTTGTTGAAGGATATGATGAATATACATATAATGCATGTAAACTCTGGTTACGTTTGTTTGTATAGGGTATTGGCAGGTTAGGATATTGGCAGGTTTTTAACACAATGCCAGCCCTTGATATCGGATAGCACAATGTTGTTATCGATTTATCTCTAATACTGGCTACGGCATACGTAAATCTAAAACAATATTCCTTCTCCAGAAATGTATTAGGGAGCGACAACCTTTAAACATAAAAATGCCGCAACACAACTGAAAGATGACCTATAATCATCTTGTTTCGTCTGCGCCGTTCACCGTTAACCTTTTACATAATCAACTTCTCAGGTTCCATCAATGAGATCGAGTTGAAACTTGCCAAGTATGATACCGATATGATCCATTATGGTGGTGGCTATTTTTGTTACAAAGTTGCGCAATCTTAATTTTTGTAAATAATGCTCATTTTAAAGCCACATATTCCCACAGAAATGGTCAAATTTCGAGCTCTTAACAGTTTTCAGACTTAATATATACTCAACAAATTATCGCGAATCAAAAACTGGAGGAAAATGTGTAACAAGGCATCGCAGACGATGCAAATCCCCTCGCGTGCTAACACATGAACTCTGACGCAAAATGGGGGGTGGGGTTATTGCAGGACATTGAAATAACATCAGTTGTCAATTGCACTGAACTGAACTCGTTCGAGGTATTCCCATGCTGGACCCATATATGACGTTTGGTCAGAATCCGTTTAAAAATGAAGTCGCAAGAGCGCTGACAAAGATTTTCTATAAATAGTAACGCTGAGCTTGACTTTGACCTTGGCACCCTGAAACACGAACTCGTTCGAGGTATTCCCATGCTGGACCCATATATGACGTTTGGTCAGAATCCGTTCAAAAATGAAGTTGCAAGAGTGCTGACAAAGATTTTCTATAAATAGTAACGGTGACCTTGACCTTGATACCCTGAAACACGAACTCGTTCGAGGTATTCCCATGCGGGACCCATATATGAAGTTTGGTCAAAATCCGTTCAAAAATGAAGTCGCAAGAGCGCTGACAAAGATTTTCTATAAATAGTAACGCTGACCTTGACCTTGAACTTGGCACCCTGAAACACGAACTCATTCGTGGTATTCCCATGCTGGACCCATATATGAAATTTGGTCAGAATCCGTTCAGAAATGAAGTTGCAAGAGCGCTGATGAAGATTTTCTATAAATAGTAACGCTGACCTTGACCTTGGCACCCTGAAACACGAACTCGTTCGAGGTGTTCCCATGCTGGACCCATATATGACGTTTGGTCAGAATCCGTTCAGAAATGAAGTCGCAAGAGCGCTGACAAAAAGTGAACATACGTACGTACAAAAAATGTACGTACTTGCGTACAAATGTACGAACGGAACGCTATATCCCCTCCCCGACTTTCGTCGCGAGGGGATAATAATGAAAGTATGAAGGGAATTCCCAAAAATAATAACTGGGTTTGGTTTGGTTTGGTTTATTTTGCTTAACGTCCTATTAACAGCTAAGGTCATTTAAGGACGGCCTCCCGTGCGTGCAACATGCATGTGTGTGGTGAGTGCGTATGTGTGTTTTGGGAGGCTGCAGTATGTTGGTGTTAAGTCTCCTTGTGATAGGCCGGGACTTTTGCCGATTTATAGTCCGACAGACTATGTCAAATAGTCCCATTATGCAACGGGAGGGTTATCAGTATATACAAAATGGAAAACGCCGAATGCGTGAGCCTGACAAAACAGAGAGGGACTTGAATCGGCAAAACCCAAGTATTTCCTTAGGAAAGGAAAGGACTCGTTGGAACTTAACGAGAGAAGAAAAGGGAAAAGACTCGAATTCCGATTTTGCCCGACGTCTATTGGATTACTTGTTAGCTTTTGAACATTGTCAACTTCACCGACTAAAAATTCTATTGATGTATGCATATCGCTGTATTTTAAAATTAAGTATTTAGATGTATATTTTGTTCAGTTATTACGCGAATATTCTGTTAATATGTTTAAATGAAAGCATTATTAGGCAGAGTTCACGTATTACTTGATATGTAAACAACCGCCATGTGTGTAGTTTATTTACAGTTCACGTTGTTATAGCCTCGTTCCCGGCTCCGTGACAAATCTCGCGATAAAAATAAATGCGGTGTCTCCCGGTCAAGCTTCCAGGCCAGTGGTCATTTTAATGTTATAACAGCGTGAATACGCATCTTGGATTGCCATTTATACATGTGTGCAACCCGAATTTTAGGTTAGTTATGAGTATATGGCTTTAAAGCGTTTCTTTAATTTTGTAAATTAGAGTTAAATGAAAACTACAAGGAATTATTAAAAGATAATTATTGTCGAAACAATATACAGTAAACTATTGTACCATTATGCTGCTTCTGAGGTTATACCAGTTATAAACACCAAGGTTTTTATATAGCCATATGACCGGTTAGGCCCATGGACCTCTTTGTTTGAGGTGTTTCGCGTCCTTGGAATGATAAAAATACAAAGCGAGTTTTATAATTCGGTTCTCAAATGTCTCATAAACAGAATAATAGGCAAAACCACCCCGTTCTACAGGGGACGGGAACGGAATACTTAGTCGCCTTTTACGACATACAGCGAGACAAAAGTCATTTTCTTTCCACAATCATGTACAGGTTCCGCTGCGTCTAAACAAGAAAATCAAATTTGAGGCCTTAACTGCTGCGAGGGCGTAGTGTAGCTATACAAAAACACAAATACATCCTGTATATATCTCATGATTTTCATGGGCCAGGATACAAACAGAATACGCTGTCAATTTAATTTGATTTAGTGCTGTTTAACGTCCTATAAAGAACCAATGCAGGAGCGGGAAATAATATGCCAGTTGCATATCGTAAGAGGCGACTATTCGTGCCCCCCATCCCCTTCTCAGTGGGAGTGGTTTCTCCAATGTCTTCTGTGCAGGGGGGAAGAGCCCTAGAATAAGATCCGCTGTATCTCAATGCATGTATTTCATTGACTAAAGTATGTCCCCTGAAGAATGGCGGATTAAGGGAGAAATAATAAGAACAGAGTAGGTTTTCTGTCCCCATTGCAACACTTCGGATCTGAAATCTTTCTTTACTGCGGTCTTTCCTGTGCTTTGTTGTCTTACTCTAGGTGTCTCCTTGACACCCGTCCTTATATGACCCCGGCTGTTTCGAGGACCAATTTAAACAAAACTGTAAAATCAGAAGATTGCCCCCTGACGACCGTTTTTTTTTTTTTTATCATTCTCATAACTAAACAGGAACAACTAGGGACAGAGGGAAACTACACATCAAGTTCGAGCAATATCTTACATGTACCTCTCAAGAAATAGCGATAACAAGAAATAACACGGATGGAACACGAATCACTGACAAATGCGATTTGAATATTCAAACTGATGATGGTGAGCTTTAGAATATGTGTATTCTGATAATGATGTACCGCTCCAATGAATATGTTTTCCCAAATAAAATGAACTATTGATCTTTGTAAAATAACCTACCGGAGGAAAAAAGAAAATGAAACGAAAGACTGGTTTTCAATATAGATTTTAAACATATTTTTTAAGTTATAGTTCAATCGACCTTGAACCTGCTCGACCTTGCATGCTTTCAGGAGAAGAAAGTGTGTACCAAGGGAACTCTTGCATCATAAGTGCTGGTTTGGTTTTGGTTTTATTTGTTTAACGTCCTTTCAACAGCTAAGGTCATTTAAGGACGGCCTCCCGTGCGTGCGACATGCATGCGAGTGGTGAGAACGTATGCATATATTTTTTGCCAATTTACAGTGTTACCACGCTGAAGCATACCTGCCGAAGACACCCAGCCAATACTGACAACGAGCAAACCAGCCGTTCCACTCCCTGAATGAACATCGTTAGGTAAAAACATTGCAAATCGATTATTGGAAGAGTGCAGATCAGTTACACAACATTTCTTTTGGAAGCGATGGTACGACGAAATGCCGCGATTGAGTACAATCGATAGAGTAGGGCCATTACTCTGATAATGCCGGGGCATTCGCAGCGTTATGTAGCCCAGCAATATATTTGTCGGGCGTCACGGAGCCAAAGGGAGATTTGGTGTCCGTCCCAGGAGCAGACACTCGCGCATTACGTTAATTGCACCTCCACTGCCAATTTCAGATGGAGACGGCAGGTCAAGTTGCCGGCACACGTTGTCGGCAAGTATGTCCACGAACGGTCAAGTATCGGTTGCGGAAGTTCTTTTAAGGCCACGACGTTCCACTAACGCAGAGGAGACGCCAACGTCGAATGCAGTGCCTGCTTGCACATACACCTAATTAGTTTCATTTGACCTATTGGAGACCAGTGTTGTTCTCAGATGAGTCTCGATTTACGCTTTACAAGTTAGATGAACGACTACGTGTCTATTATCGACGTCATGGTGAGCGATATTCTGACGCTTGCGCACCGGAGAGCAATAGATTCGGAGGAGGGTAAGGAATGGTCTGTGGAGGGATATTTCCATGTGTTAAAACACCTCATTGTTATCCATGGTAACCTTACAGCAGTGCGATATCGGGATCGGGACGACACGTTCTTCCTCTTATCCATCAACGTAACCTGACGTTACATTCGTGTAGTGCAAGACCCCATGTTATTAGGGTATGTCGTGACTTTTGGCTCAGAACAACGTTCCAGTTTCTGATTGGACACCCTAAAGTCCAGATATGTCCCCAAACGAGTATTTGCGTGTCAACGTCCCATAGAACTTCGCTCAACTCACACAAGCCCTTATTCAGGAGTGGAATAATATATATCAAAGGGCAATAAACACCTTGATGGGCTCAGTGTTGAGGAGAGAAAGAGCAGCAACTGATGCCAAGGGTGGACACACACGCTACTGATTTGTTTCACGAAACGGTGTAGGGTACCTTTGCTTTAACGGTATTCACACAAACACCGTTTTTGATGGGGGAAAAAAATCATCATAATGTAGGGTATAACACTAGCCAATCTACCATTGTTTTTTTCCGCACCTTAATGCTTACTAGACCAATTTTGAAGCATAATATCTTATAATATTTTATTCTTTGACGATAATGGATATCGGGTGAATGACTATATTGCAAGACAAGTTCATGTATAATACAGATAAGGCAAGTGACCTAATAACTAATAGGAGCTATTTCGTTAAAGAAATAATGCATCATGAATATCATATTGTTAAAAAGCAGAAAAGTGTTGACATAATATTTTCTGTGGATGGTTTATTTTCCAGAAGATGCTAAATTATTTCTGTATATTGTTTACGTTTGTTTACAAAATCAGAACACTATCCTATACTGACCCAAAAGCGCTGATCATAATGAAATACAAATGTAAGAAGAAAATAACTACACTATGGATGGAAAGCCCCTTTTAGATGACAAGACTTAAATAATGTATTGACAAGTGACAGCAACAAATATGCAAAGATTTCATCAATCGACAATATTGAATATGCCGTTCCCAGAGTAATTGGACCGGATAGAGTGTCATGCTTCATGTTTTAGTGTAATATTAGAAACATGCAGTTTAGGTACCCCTTAAGGAGAGATAAACAATTGATGTTTTGGGTCCCGTATCACTCATTCATAGTTAGCAATCAACATTCACTAATTGGTACAGACCATATTACGAAAATTAGATGAATCCTATGAGAAGCAACAACAGTATCTCAAAATAAATTGACAATGTAATTATTGTTTTTGGTTCCGATGCAGCTTCGCATAGACAAGGTACTCAGATACACTAGTCGGACACAATAATAGTGTTGGAATGAAAACTGATCCCACAGGAATCTCCGCACCCACAATCGAATGATCTTTATTTGGTCATGCTAGACTGATCTTTCCTCTTCTTTTTGTAAAAAGGGTACCTGAATTATGAATGTGAGAAAGAGCTTTCTATAAAGTCATTAAATTGTTTACGGCCCGTCAACATTGAAAAGGTCATCAGACTGGAAACAAGGCGAGTAAAAGTGGGCGTCAAACGAAACGACATCAAACAAACAGAATATGTTAAAAATGTAATACATAGAGGATTTTGAATGGTTTCCCGTTTAATATAACATATATTTCACGAGTGTGACAGAATATCGATACTTTCAAGAGTGAAAAATATCGAAATATTCTGTTAAGCGAGTGAAATATATGTTATATTAAACGGGAAACCCATTCATTTTTCTTTTTAATGCATTTTATATACTTAAAAAACAAAATAAAAAGAATCGAAAAATTAAAAGTGCGGGAATCAGTTAAATAAGCCATGACGCCATCTCTTTATGACGTTACTCCACGTCAACTTGACGGCCGCCATTTTGAAAGGACTGGTCAACGCAATTTAACCCCTTAACTCCCAACTACGCCAATAGCACGTCGGTGTAAAATAAATGGTCGTATTTCCCTTATTTGTTTACCTATTGAAATACCGAATATACCTAGTAAAACAGGAGAAAATATTCAACAACATTTGTTCTTTGTAAAATTTCATTTGACAAACTTTTTTGATGCATTTTATGAGTTGAAAAAACAAGCCAACATTTATTTCGACTGTTTTGAATTGTTGACGTCGTGTTTCAGCCGGCGTAATCGTCAAAGCGCGGATTCGATTTTGTATCTCACATTACTGAAAATATAGCAAGCAATAATGCCTGTAATTCACAGTAGTGGTAGTTAATACTCTCAATTTTATGTATATTCAACTATTTTACAGGAAACATCCAAAATGTGATGCTTTTTGTCAAAAAAGTACATATGATGTATGGTTCTATACCGTACGCAGCACAAATCGACAAATTTTAATGATTTTTGCATAAAAATTAGTAATACATTATATATACAATTGAAGCCAAGAAAAAACTGATCAAAATGCACAATTCTATCATTCATAACGGACCAAATAAATGATGCAAAGTTTCCACAAATCCGCATTATATGAACGAAACACCGCAGTAACTTAACGTTGTGCAAGAGCGAGTCGATAACTCAAGTACCTGCGCGAATACGATCGACAACTTTTATATTTAGTTTCTGCTGTTTTCATTACGCAATAAATGGTCTTTGTTTCATCAGAAAACATTACTTTTGTTGCAAGATAAACAAAGTGATAGTTTTGTTTGGTTTATTTTGTTTAACGTCCTATTAACAGCTAAGGTCATTTAAGGACGGCCTCCCGTGCGTGCGACATGCATGCGTGTGGTGAGTGCGTATGTGTGTTTTGGGAGGCTGCGGTATGTTCGTGTTAAGACGCCTTGTGATAGGCCGGAACTTTTGCCGATTTATAGTGCTACCTCACTGAAGCATACTGCCGAAGACACCCAGCAGCACACCACATCCGGTCACATTATACTGACAACGGGCGAACCAGTCGTCCCACTCCAAATAAGCTGAGCGCCAAGCAGGAGTAGTAACTACCATTTTTAAAGACTCTGGTATGTCTCGGCCAGGGGACAGAACCCAAAGCCTTCCTCACAGCGGTGAACGCTCAACCAAAGGCCAAAAGTGAGGCACCGTCAAGGGAGACACTAGGAAGAAGAAAGTTGTTAAGAAGAGAAAAGATAAGATCCCAAATTTAGTCGCCTCTTACGATCATGCAATGGGGGCAGCAGGTACAATTCTTACGCCCTACCTGCAGGGAATTCTAGAGAAGTTGTTTATAACAATAAAACAAAATTGCCCATTTTCTGCTCCACTCCTCAGCCCCCTTTGGTTAAGTTCCACCCAATCTAATTAAAATCTAGATGGTCATTCTCACTACGTTGTTCATGTAACGTAGTGAGAATAACCATCCAGATTTTAATTAGATTGAGTTCCACCATCTGTACAATTTCGAATCCCGATCACCTAGGGATGCTTTATGTCAAATATGAATAAAACACAAGTGTATGGTTTCAGAAAAGACGTCGTTTATTTCAATAATTATAGTCTTATGGTCCCCTATTGTTTAATTTTGAATCCCCACCACTCAACGATGCCTCTTGTCATATGTTTAATTCCAATCAGTTGTCAAGAAGTCGCTGGAAGAAATCATTGTATTGCATACGCTTACATTGGTCCATTGTTTTAAGGTCAGCAAACAATGAATGCAGACAGGATATAATCATTAAAGCGCTTGTGAAACGTATTCAATACATTTCCGTACGTATCGCCTTAAGTTGTTATTACGATCGCCTTTTGTCCGGCGTCGTCTATCGTAAACAATTTACATTTTGAACTCCGCCAGAGACCTAATATTCGGTCTGTAGTAAGCTAGGATGAAGGGCTACCAAGTTTGTTTAAATTAATGACCTTGACCTACATTCAAGGTCACGGGTCAAGTGTGCTAAAATCGTTCAATCACTTCTAAATAAACAAAGGGCCCAGATACCTGATATTGGCCCTGCTGTGATGAAGGGTTACACTATTTGAACAAATCAATAGCCTTGACCTACATTCAATGTCATAAGGGTGAAATAAACCATGATTTAAGAAATTAATACGCCAACAAATTAAAAAAAACTGCAATGTCCATGTATGAAAGGATCACCGCATTGCAGTTGAGCGATTCGGGCCGCTTGGGCCCTTGTTAAGACTCTTGTATGTCTCGGCCAGGGGACAGAACCAAAAGCCTTCCACAAAGGGACGCACGCTCAACTCAAGGACAAACGTGAGGCATTATCAAGAGAGGAATTAGGAAGAAGAAAGTTGAGGTCAAACTGAAATGGCTTTAATTCTCAGAAATTGTGTTAGCTTGTATTATTAAATGTCCTATCAACAGCTAAGGTAGTTTAAGGGCGACTTATCCAGTGTGCCAGAAACAGGCGTGAAGTGTGTGTGTTTTAAAAGACAGAAGACATCCAGGTAATTCATCCGGGCCAACAATTGTTCCCACATACAAAAACACACACAAAAAAGCGAAGAGGAGTGCCCACTGCCATTTTTATATAATCTGTTATGTCTGTTATATTTCGGATTGGTTTTATTTGTTTAACGTCCTATCATAAGCTAAGGTCATTTAAGGACGGTATGCATGCGTGTGGTAAGGTAAGTGCGTATGTTTGTGTTGAGTCTCCTTGTGATAGGCCGGAACTATTGCCGATGTATAGTGCTATCTCACTGAAGCATACTGCCGAAGACACCCAGCATGACACCCCACGCGGTTACATTATACTGACAACGGGCGAACTAGTCGTCCCACTCCAAATATGTTGAGCGCTAAGCAGGAGCAGCAACTACCATTTTTAAAGACTCTGGTACGTCTCGGCCAGGGGACAGAACCCAAAGCCTTCCTCACAGGGGCGAACGCTCAACTAAAGGCCAAAAGTGTGGCATTGTCAATGAAGACATTAAGAAGAAGAAAGTTGGTAAGAAAGAAAAGATATATATTTCGGCCAGGGCAGGAACCCAAAACCTTCCGCTTCCGTGAGTGATGTATATATACATTGTACACTGTAATATCTAGATGTATGTGCCTTCGTAAAGACTTTCGAATAATAGATATCATTAATGATCGTAGATATATACCTCACAAAATGTAGGTATAATCGCAGGGATAATAGTTTGTCGTCGTTCGTTTATTCTAATAAAAAGTTTGGTTGAGCAACGAACAAAAGATACAATCTGATTTGCTGTCGAATGCACTGTTAATTTTTGCTTCCATAATCATTTGAAGACTGCGCGTATTTTGTTATAATAAACCTGTGACGCGGAAATATCTATCGGTTCCATTCGCATTTATGTTATTTATGTCGCCTCATTGATGCTAGAGAGCCATGCATTTCGTACGCTCGCTCAGGATATTTCTCTTGGGGATCACTGTATTTTACCGATAGGTTATCACCGGAATAATTGGCGAACATAAACCACTCTTAATTTAGAAACCCTTTCAAAAATTACCTTCCTGAATAATTCCGGATAATAGAAACCATGTAATGAAATATTCAGTATTTGGCCCGAACCAAATGAAGCGATGCAGTCTCTGGAGAGGTTTAACTGTACTGAAGTTTTTTTCTTCGACATGGTTTGTTTACATCACAGGAAATAATTGGCATGCTATGTTATACCTTATAAATTAAACACTTTATGTTCACCGTTTCATTTTTTAAAGATTATTTCGTCTTCTGGAATGTTCCGTTTAGTTTAGGGATTAGTACTGTTTAACGTCCCATTAACACGCAATCTAATTAAAATCTAGATGGTCATTCTCACTACGTACGTTACATATGAAAATGACATCTAGATTTTAATTAGATTGCATTAACACGCGGCAGCGTGAAACCGAACCTGGTCACATTGTATTTTCCTGACAACGGGCAACCTATATCTCCGACTGACAGAGAACACCAAATGACACATTGTTATCGTGATGGTGTCAACGAATGTTATTCTGTTACATTATTTCGTGCTAACGTATATTAACACCTCTCTGTAAGGAAATACTAGTCTATGTACATTACATTTGTTTTCTCTATTGACGTATTTTTCTACGTCGGAACCAGCCTACTCTAGTAACACTATAGGTTTCAATGAGGCATGACAGTGTTGCTGTATTAGATAAAGTGATATAAACCCGTCTAAGTGACATTACATTGTTTTGTCGCTATGTATCAAAGTTTTATTGCATATTATCACGCAAGTCAGACCCGTAATTGACTGACGCACTCGCCTTTTGTTTAGTAAATGTTTTTTTTTAAACGGACATTACCCGATACACAACGTTAACCTCCACGAAATAATGATGCCGATCTTTTTGTTTACCAATCTACATGTCAATCCGTATTGCAGCACACGTCGTAGGAAGCCAACTGTGTGGAAACCTGCGTTTGAGATATTTCTTTCTCTCTCTTTATTAACGTTTTTATCGCGATGTCGTCCACAGAAGCAGGTATAATGATAATAAAAAATCACTTTAACATTTGTGCTTTTGTATCCTGAAATGAAATGACTAATCCGAATGGATTTGTTTTTCAGTTTCATCAACATGGAATTGTTTTTGTTTGACGTATGATGAATGGCCTATTAATAATGCCATGTGCTAACATAAATTACACTACAAATGTGTATTGTTTAAAGTATATTAACAGCTGATGAATGGCCTATTAATAATGCCATGTGCTAACATAAATGACACCAAAAATTGTTTAAAGTCTATTAACAGCTTTTGCCATTCAGGTTCGGTCTTCCCGTTTGCGATATGTTCATGTTTGTCTCCTTAACGCTGATGTCGACTATATAGTGAGGCGACCACTAACGGACGCCTTTAAAGTGTTATCACACTGAAATGCTATCGGGTGACCAAGGACTTACTGCAACTTTCTTTTATGAGGTTGACTGTGGTTAACGTTTTTAATGGAGATAAATACCAGGGATTACTGTAACTTGGTCTTTCTTGTACGTTATACATCAATTAATGTTTTGAATAGTGGCACGGTTCTGATATACACATTTGATTAACCTTCGTTTTGAATCAAATTGCTCAAATTATTTACTGCAGAATTCATCCAATTTAAAACTGCCACCCTAGAAAGAGTTGAGTTTATGGGGAATTGTTTTGAAGTAAATGTTATAAGGGACCTTAAACTTTTGTTATTTATTGAAAGGTTGAGATGTATTTGTTTTTTGGAATAACCTTAAATGCACATAAAGCAGACAGCAGCGGGAACCAAATTGTTGGTTTGTCTCTGCAACAATAAGAAACCTACAAGGTTTGTGTCCCAATGATGCGCCCTATATACTCATGTCATTCTAAATGTTTTGTTTGGTTTTGTATTCCTTAACGTTCTATCAACAGCTATGGTAATTTAAGCATTGCATCTTTTGTACGCGATATGCGGACGTATGGGTATTGTTTATATTTATGAAATGCTGCCGTAAGCTCGTGTTAGTCTCCTTGTAATAGTGCGGAACTGTTGCCGAAGCATATTGTCGAAGACACCCAACCCAATTTAAACCAACAACGGACGAACTATTCGTCTCACTAAAAAAAATAGCTGAGCGAGCAGAAGTAGCAACTACATTTGTTCGGGTCAGATGACAAATTGCAAGCTTGATACTTGGGTGGAATTTTAAGCACAGGTGACATTTTGAGATTGTCGAGATATTGACCCTGACTCGTTCCTTTGGAATGGGCTGAATTGTAACTTCTTCCGTGATGTTCCGTCTATCGCTGGCATTTTTTTTTTTTACAGTACTGTTGACATTCATTGTACAGTCATTACTGAACTCATCATAAGACCATTAGGCTGCGCTGCTCCTCGTGCATGTCCCTTGGGAAGGTGAAAGTAATAAATAAAGGAAATGCAATATTCTCACACCACTAGGAAACCTGGCATGCTGATTATAATTATATCTATACAACTAAAAATTGATAAATTCAGCATTACATTAATTGTGAAATTCAGAGCTATACTTAACTGAAACTTATATTTTTTGGAGTGACACCCCAAGGGTGGCGCTTTTCAAGAATAAAAATGAACAAAATACTTCTACAGTATTTGATACGTGTAAATATAGCAAAGCGGAATGCAGCAAAAGACGCATACTATTCTTTTCACAGCATGCTTCTGAAGCAAACCATTTCGGCACAACATGTATATAGCTATGTGCTTCGTTGGACGAAATGACTTGAAACAAATTGACATAAGTCAAGTTATGCACTTAGTCTTGCTTTATTCACTTCAAGGATTCTGGAAGTAGTCCTTTTGATTGGCTAATGCAAAAGGTCACCCCGACGTGACCCCGTATAGGATGTTGTTAGATGTTCATGTAACGTAGTCAGAATGACCATCTAGATTTTAATTAGATTGATATGACTTCATACCTTGATTTGGGAGCCGAGTGGTTAAGGTGTCCCGACACTTTATCTCTAGCTCTCCACCTCTAGGTCGAGAGTTCGAAACCCGCGTGGGGCAGCTCGTACCTACATGTATCTCCCGTATGGGTATTGACACAGTATACAACTCATGCATGGCATGACCAACATTATAAGATTACGATCAACTCAATCCTACCATCGCGCTGGCCACAATATAATCCACAAGGAGAGATGTGCTGACCCTATGGGTTTTTTCTCTCTCCCAGAATGCCCCATTCAAGATGGCTGCCCATTAGAAAAAACCCATAGATGTCAGCAATTCTCTCTCCTGTATCTTGGTTTCAAATACAGAAGTGACATACCTTTCTTTAACTTTATTTTGGTTTCAAATACAGAAGTGACATACCTTTCTTTAACTGTATTTTAGTTTCAAATACAGAAGTGACATACCTTTCTTTAACTGTATTTTCTTGAGATGTTTAACTGTATTTTAGTTTCAAATACAGAAGTGACATACCTTTCTTTAACTGTATTTTCTTGAGATGTTTATCTTTTCATGGTGAAAACCTGGAATTTTAGTCATGAAGATTATATTAAAAATAAAAAACACCTGAATTGAGTTGTATTCGTTTTATTTAATTAAAAACCCATTGATGGATATCTTTGAAATTGGCCAAAGCTCTCTCACTTTCTACCTCATGATAGGGGATGTGGTATCTGTCTGACAAAAAAAATAAAATAAAAAAAAGTTGAATGTTTTGAGCTTTAGCATTTTATAATTATAATAAAAAATGGTGTAGAAAAAAGACAAATAAAAGATGAAAACTGATACTCACTATTCTGTTTTAACATGTAGTTGTTTTATATGGCAAATCTATACAAATCCTTCATCTGAGGGTGGTTCACTGTTATCAAGGATGCACATCCCGGTTCAAAATAATGATTCTGAATTGATGTCTTCATAGTTTTGATAATTTAAAGGTTTTGTTTTGTTGCTAGAAATAAAAATACTACCATGGTAAAATGCTTTCACATTCTATTCTTGGAATTTTCTAGACTTTGACGTCACATCCGTTACTGTCTGAAGTTGTACGGAGGTCATTTTTTGGAGATTACAGTCGATGTAGTTAGATTTTATTGTAAAATGAAATCATGTCAGTTCAAAATAATCATTCTGGATTGGTGTTTTGTTGCTAAAAGTAAAAATACTGTCTTTGTGAAATACTTTCACTTTCTATTCCCGGAACTTTCTAGACTTTGCCGTCACAGCCATAACTATCGTTACGGAGGTTATTTTTTTGAATTACAGTAGATTTAGATAGTTTTTATTGTAAAATGGAATCATATTTATTCAAAATAATTTTTTTTTGGACAAGTTGATATGGTGTTTAAGATGTTAACATGCTGTTTTAAAGTCATGATTTTGTCATGTTTGTTGTTTTTGTCATATTTTGTTATGTTTTTGTCATTTTTTGTCATGATTTTGTCATGCTATTTTAAAATGCTGATTTGCTGTTTTTAACATGCTAACATGCTGTTTTAACATGCTAATTTGCTGTTTTTAACATGCTAACATGCTGTTTTAACATGCAAATTTAACATGATGTTTTAACATGCTAATCTTATATGCTAACATGCTGTTTTAACATGCTGATTTGCTGTTAACATGCTAACATGCTGTTTTAACACGCTAGCATGCTAATTAACATGCTAATTAAACATGCTGATTTCCTGTTTTAACATGCTATTTAAACATGCTAATTTAACATGCTGATTTGCTGTTTTAACATGCTAACATGCTATCTTGACATGTTAGTTTGCCACTATTTAGCTTTTGATGTGTAAAAAGTTTGAAAATATGCAAACAAATTAACAAAAAATAGTAAGAATATATTGTGAAAAAAATTAAGCAGGAAAAACAAGAAAAATGCAAAATTTGATTAAAATTTTCTTGGAAACGGTGACCGGAAGGTATCTATCTATCACAGGGAACATCTCCAAACCTTCAAAAATGATATGCTTTTTTGTTTTTATATCAAATCGAAAGCTTTTTAACTTGCGCTGTCAGTTTTACTGCGTATATCCCCGATTTCGAACAAATTTCGTTTCACCTGTTTCAGTGCTGAACACGCTTTCCCTTAATCAACATCTTTCATATCCCTCTCATGTTGTAAAAGATGCACCCCTGCTTTCCAAAAGCACTTCTCAGCTTCTTCTTCTGATGCTGTAACCGACGATCGACACGTGTGCGTCCTTACGTGAATCGTGCACACCGAACACATTATCCATATGGGTAATTTGCATAGATAACCCTCTTTGGATGGCCTAAGGTTAATTTGTCTCATTCAATAGCGGGAAAGGAATCTGAGAAAAGTGCTAAATGAAACGTCTACCATATCCTGCAAAGACGAAGAAAAATTTCAACTGCTTTACATTTTGGGGTAACGACCACTCTTCCACGTAACATTTAAAAAGAACGTAGTTTGATAATTCGATAATCCGAACGGTTTTTCCTCATATTCATATAATCCGAACGGGGTTGTAAAAGCAGTCGTTTGCTTGTCAGCTGCATCAACTGCTATTTGGTTGTACTCACTCGTTAGGTCCATAGTAGAGAAATAATGGACACCATATATGAAATCAAAATATTTCTCAACGCGTGGTAAAGGGAGACTTGTCCTGATTAATCTTTCCGTTCAGCCTACGATAATCTACCCACTCTAAGACTGAAGTATTTTTTTCCGTTCTCGCATCATAAGACTTACATAGCTGCTGGTGCTTTCCCTTACACCATTTATTTGTAACAGCCTTAGATATGTTACTTCACCTTTTCGTTTTGTTTTTGAGGAACAATACGGCTGGGAATATCAGCTGACCGTCCTTTTCATGATCAATACAGTCTAAAATGAACAAATCCTCCCAAAGTTGAAAATTTGAATGATGCTCGGTCACTACTTCCGGTTCTGGTAGCTGTCTAACATCATCAATATCCACACTAACCTCTACATGATCACAGGAAGTATAAAACTGAATAGTACCGTCACCCTCCACTTCACGTATAGAAAATACAAACTTCCTCATTTCCAACATTAACTGCTCTGAAAACTAAGTTACCCTTCCGCAACACGGCATGTGTTGGCACAATAGCCTAGTTTCTGTGTTGATGACTGTTGTTACGGAAAGATCCACTACCACGGACATATAGTTTCCAAACTGTAATTCAGACAAACTTAGGTTTTGGAGTAAACTGTTCTAATACAGTGTTAACTGCTGCTTCAACTAGTTGCGAATCGTCGGTGAGTTATAATAAAATGTCTCGACACTGTCCAATCATGTTCATACCTATAAGTCCCGTTAATCGGCCTCCTCCGTCTTGTAACGGGGTCAATAGCGTCTAAATAATCAATCTCTCGGGCAAAATTTCCCCGTACACGTACAATTCTGCCTCCGTATCCAACATATGGAATGTCAAGCCCATTAGCTGGTTTAAGAGTGATAGTTTTCCGTGAACCAACATTTTACTTAATGGTTCCAGCCAGCGTTCATAAAATTTCTCCGTATCCTTAGAAACAATCGAGCCACTGTTCAATAAATATAGAATCGACAGGAAACTTCCAGGAACGGAGCTATAGCTCGTTGCACAAAATCATCTACTTCCGGTGAACCCTCTTCGGCGCAAATGGGCTTCCTGTAGTAGGCGATTCTCGTTTTCCTGTGTATTATTTTTACCTCTTGGTAACTCCTTTGTACCTGGTCACGATATATGTCCAACTACCTGACACATATAACACTTCCGGTCATCCGCAATCTGTTTCACAGAGCTTGTACTGGACTAGACTGCTTTCTATAATGAGTTGTACCTACCATCGCCTCGGATATTTCTTTGTTTTTGCTGTGAAGTTGATTCCATCAAACTGTCGATACTACATCTGTCCATTGCTTGTACAGGTATATAATATGATATATTTTCCGTCAGACACCTGCGTTTCTTTCTCTTTTCACAACAGCGCGTTTCTTTTCCTCACTCAAAAGTATTCTTCATTATGTTGTGTAAAAAATCAATAAATGGAAACCTACTCAGGAACTTTTTCATTTCCTTACGAATGGCGGAATCATACATATTATTTACAAAATGTTCACGAAGGGACTTTGGCAAGGCCTTAAAACCTTGAGAACCTTGATCACTCTTAGGTTTTTAGCTCACCTGCCCGAAGGCTTATGCCGTGGCGCGGCGTCCGTCGTCCGTCCGTTTGTCGTCCGGGGTAAAGTTTTCCATTTAAACAACTTCTCAATAACCAAGAAGCCTAGATACCCAATACTGGGCCTGTAGCATGCTGGGGTGAAGGGTTACAAAGTTTGTTCAAAATGAATGAAATTGACATTCATTTAAGGTCATAGGGGTCAAATAGGTTTGGTTTGGTTTATTTTGTGTAACGTCCTATTAACAGTTAATGTCAAATTGGCTTAAATCTTTAAACGACTTGTTCTCATTAACCAATACACATGGACTTGATATTGGGTCTGCATTATGCTGGGGTAAAGAGCTACCAAGTTTGTTCAAATGAATGACCATGACCTTCATTCAAGTTTAACGGGGATAAATATGCTAAACTATTTTAAACGACTTCTTCTCAACAACCAAGAGCCCCAAGGAGTTTATATTGGGTCTGTAGCCTGCTGGGGAGAAGTGCTACCAATTTTGTTCAAATGAATGACCTTAACCTTCATTCAATTTAGCCGTAAAGTCGATGCGGTAGCCTTATCACTAATATAAACAATGACCTACATTTGACAATGACGTTTGGTTTGGTTTTGTTTATTTAGTCTAACGTCCTATTAACAGCTAAGGTCATTTAAGGACGGCCTCCCGTGCGTGCGACATGCATGTGTGTGGTGAGTGTGTAAGTGTGTTTTGGGAGGCTGCGGTATGTTCGTGTACAAGACATTAAGTTTGGTTCCCTAGGAAAAATAGGAATGAATCAAGTCCGAACCTGGTAAGCAGTTCCGAGACCTTAAAACCTACTGTATTCACCGGCTACTGGGTCATGACTGGCGATGGAATGTCAGAGTCCCGAAACTAACGGGACTCGGTCCCGAGAAATTCACGTGCGGGGACCCCAATTTGATTGGTTAACACCCGCGAAATGTAAAAACAAACTTCCGGTAACAGACATGCGCAATACACAGTACCGGCAAAAAGCATGTCGTCTGGAAGTAAACACAGAGACAAACTGACAAATATGACTTACTACGCCGATACATAACACCTGACAAAGGTAACACGCATAGTTACAGTTCACATACGATCTATACAAACGGCAAATTACATAATCAATAATGGATATATGATATGAACTCTGAAATAACTTATAAACGACCCGCTACACAGTCTTGAAATATCGTAATGCTCTCGATAAACAAAGTACTTCTACAGTACGAGAGCAGTGTAATTAGTTAATAAACTGTACAACAATTAATTAATAACTCGCACACTTAAATAGGTATGTTACCCTATAACGTTACAATAGCAAAGAGTCCTATGGAGTTGATATTGGGTATGTAGCATGCTGGGGTGAAGGGCTACGAAGTTTGTTCAAATGAATGAACTTGACCTTTCAAGGTAAGAGCAGTCAAATAGGCATGACTTATTTTCAATAACTGAAAGGTCCAGAGACCTTATATCTGGCTTTTAACGTTCTTTGATGAATGACCTTGATCATAGTTTTAGTTTGAAAGAGTTAAATTGGCCAAAATATTTAAAAGACACGCCTTTTCAAATAACTGCCAGGCCCTGAGATCTTATATATGGTCTCTGATACACTTGTTCTTATATATGTTTATTTATTAAAAGGATCACTGGAGAACAGGCGAGTGATTCGGGCCCATTTTCAAGTTCATACTATCTTTGCTGCTTTACTCTTTTATTCATGATAACAAATAAATATATAGCGCTATAAAATGTCACATCCGGTCCAGGTTAAAGTTTGGTTTGGTTTATAACGTCCTATTAACAGCTAAGGTCATTTAAGGACGGCCTCCCGTACGTGCGACATGTGTTTTGGGAGGCTGCGGTATGTTCGTGTTGTCTCCTTGTAACAGGCCGGAACTTTTGCCGATTTAAAGTGCTACCTCACTGAAGAATACTGCCGAAGACACCCAGCAGGACATCCCACCCGGTCACATTATACTGACAACGGGCGAACCAGTCGTCCCACTCCTTGTATGCTGAGCGCTAAGCAGGAGCAGCAACTACCATTTTTAAAGACTCTGGTATGTCTCGCCTAGGGGACAGAACCCAAAACCTTCCTCACAGCGGCAAATGCTGAACAGAATGCCAAAAATGCAGTAGCTATCAGTAGGTCTACTATCAGTACTGTAAATATGGTTAACACGTGGGACACACAACACATCAACTTCACTTTGGTACAAATCTGTGTGAAAGATCCCTATCGACACTTAGCGGTATTGTGGCAAATACCTTCATAATAATCACAAACCATGAATTATCAAACTTACCATCAGAGGAAAGACAGAAACTGTTTTCTTCCTTCTCGCCTTCCCGTCTTCCGTGGCATTGTAAACACTAGATTTCAAATTGAACTTACGATGTGCATGCGCTTGCCCGCTGCGGGATGGGTGCTATTACCCGAACTGTTAATAGTAAATGTCAGAACCCTCCAATATTTCGTTTTAAATCAACGTTGTTTCAATGTCATATTTCAACAAATTTCAACGTTGAGAAAATGCCGTTGCTTCAACGTTGATCAACGTTTATCGACGTCACGACCAAAAATCAAGTATATATCAACGTTGAATCAACGTCGAGTGCCTGCTGGGATGCGTGTGGTGAGTGCGTATGTGTGTTTTGGGAGGCTGCGGTATGTTTGTGTTAAGTCTCCTTGTGATAGGCCGGAACTTTTGCCGATTTAAAGTGCTTTCTCACTGAAGCATACTGCCGAAGACACCCAGCAGCACACCCCAACCGGTCACATTATACTGACAACAGGCGAACCAGTCGTCCCACTCCAAATATGCTGAACGCTAAGCAGGAGTAGCAACCAAAATTTAGTCGCCTTTTTACGATCATGCAATGGGGGCAACAGGTACAATTCTTACGCCCTACCTGCAGGGCAGGTGCGTATATACATGGCTCTCTTACCCTTCAAAACAAGGTACGTACTTAACCCTGGCTGTTAATATGACATTAAACAAAATAAGCTACAAACCAAACCTGGATGGGTGACGGCACGTGCGCATATATCTTGCTATTTGATGAGTATTTGCACAGTATACAAGTAATGCGTGACATTTATGCAATAACGACTTACAACCTGATTGACCAATGGTAAACGATTACGATCAACTCGTTCCTACCATCGCGCTGGCCACAATATAATACCCTAAGGTGTCAATAAGATCCCAAATTTAGTCGCCTCTTACGATCATGCAATGGGGGCAGGAGGTACAATTCTTGCATGTGTATGTTAAGTTTCGAAACTTAATTGTTATACTGTTACAGAAACGTTATCTTGTTTGTTATAGTCCGATGGAATCCAATGAAAGATGCTTTAGTGTAGATGGTCCATTGTATGCATTGTGGTGAGTCAGGTCCTTGCGCTTCAATAAGTAAGAATGCCTTATAAGTGTATGGCCCCTTTGTACAACATCTAAATTTTCACCAATCAGAGGCCTGAATTGTGGTGCCATGGTAATAGTTTTGGTAACAACTAATATGTCAAATTATATGGCTTTTTGACCGACTTCATTTGACCAATGATTAATTTAATTGACCCAACGATTGGGGAGTTGTAGCTCTTTATCGGAAAACCTGTTTATAGTGAGCAGTTACCATAGCAACCACAATTTTGAAGAAAAGAAAAAAAAATGCATGCATATGTACACATGACCCTTTATATTAGTTTGAAGTTTCATTGGAATCGGATCACCAGTTTAGGAGTTGTTCAGACAATTTTATTTCTACCGACAGATAGACTGATTCCAGTATACCCCTCCCCTAACATCGTTGCGGGAGGTATAATTATCGGAATAATCTACGCTACAGTATAACGGCACGTCATTAAGACTGCAAGTGGTTATTGGGAATTATTCACCATTGCCCTAAGACGATAAATACTAGACACTTTGTCCAATTATAGGTAGTCTTTATTGATCCGATATATAATATTAGCTGTGTAGCTCCATCATACTCATTATTTACCCGGTGATCCAAGATTCATGTGTTGGCGTAATGGCTAGTCTTGGCTCCAGATCTAGCTAACAGATTCGTTGTATATCTAGAGAAGTCTTTAACTTGATAATAAATCAGTGCCTTATATAAGATTACTAAAGTAAACCTTTGACACGAAAACAATGATATAACTAGCAGCAACCTTTATCTATGACAAGCGTAAACATGTATTCTTTGGGTGTTTTAAACATAGCTTGTTGGTGATATATGTATGGCATATGCGTAAACACAAGAGGAAAACTTCAGTTTGGCGGAAGCACCAAGTAACAAAGGACAGTTATATCATCACGGAAATGCAGATGCGAGGGACCCAAAGCGGATACTGCACCATTCGACATTTGATCAAGCTAACAATACATACACCAGCGATTCTGCATCCCGATTCTATCTACGCCCATACCAATTTTGTCCCATGACTGTCTACTTTTTCTTCTGTTTTGTGTAATATGTTTTATTCTATTGTTTGAGCTTTACCGTAATAACATTGATTGAACAGACTCGAATAATTTAATAACCGATTTAAATTGGTACATTTTCCTATATTTTAAAGGATTTAAAACAATCATCATATTTGAGAATTTTTGGGAATGTGGCTCGTAGGCTTTGGGGATTTAAACGCAACCAATTATTCCGATAGGAAAAGTAATGCACGGTTAAGGTCAATGTCCTCGTCATCTTCTTTAGCTCCCCAAGAGATGTCGCCTGCGCGTGCTGCTATCGAAGATATTCTGTTGGGTATAAATCTTTAGGAATGTTGCCAAAATCACGGCGTTAGGAAACCCACTGGAGACATATACATATAACACTTCAAATTGGCGGAGATATTGTACTGCCAAGTAAATAAAACGTTAAGGTCGACTATGAGTAGTTATGCAGAATAACGACAGCAGATGTGACTAAAGATAACCATACTGTTTTCTATGTAGGTGTATGATCAATTCGGCGCCGACAATGCCCAAGTGATTAATGAGATTCCTGTTTGTTTAACATGTGTAGTTTGTTATAATTTGTTCGCCTGTAGCGTTATATTATGAAGGTTCGCATTGTTAACAGTAATTGTCTGTTTATGTTTTGGAGGGCTTAACGTCCTCGAAACAGTCAGGTCATGTAAGGACGGCTGTCAAGCCTGTAACGGAAAACAAAACAAAAAAAAAGACAAACGACAATTAAAGACAAGGAAAGATAAATTGGTAGTAAAGCGGGTAAGCCTGTTTTCAGCATAGTGTTGCATTCAAGTGTCAGGTACGTTTTTCAAGTGTGGTATTTCAATGTGTACGTCCGTGACGCCATTATCCGTGGATACCATCTTAATATGATCTTAGCTGATTTGCTTTTATTTGTTTGTATTGTTGACGGCCTATCAACCGTTATAAGCCTCCGAAATACACATACATACGCTATACGAATATATCTTTCTTACTACTAAATAAAATGTCCCCTCAACAGCTATAGTCTGTCTGTCTGTCTGTTGGTTTTCAGACGATAACTTAAAAAAGGATTAAATAATTCGGTTAAAACAATGTTAGCTTATGAGGTAATTTGGTTTGGTTTGGTTTAATTTGATTAACGTCCTATTAACAGCTTAGGTCATTTAAGGACGGCCTCCCGTGTTTGCGATATGAAGGTGTGTAGTGAGTTTGAATGTGTATTTTGGGAGACTGTGGTAGCATTATGAAGGTCATACAGATTGGGATTGAGTTACGGGTAGAAACAATCTAATTAAAATTTAGATGGTCATTCTCAAGATGTTACATGAACATCTAATAACATCCCATAAAGGGGTCACGTCGGGGTGACCTCGGGGTGACCTTTTGGATTATAGCAAATGAAATGACTACTTCCAGAATGTTGGAAGTGGATTTTATATGTCCCGAGTAAACATGACTAGAGTGCATAGCTTGCATAATCTGTCAATTTTTTTCAAGTCATTTCGTCCCACAAAGCATATTGCTATATACATGCTGTGCCGAAATTGTTTGCTTCACATGCATGCTGTGACGAAATGTTTTGCTTCGATGACATCGACAAATTGAAAATTCGCCCTGAAAGTGAAATTACACATTTCAGAGGTCACTCTGACGTGACCCCTTTTGGGATGTTGTTAGATGTTCATGTAACTTAAGGATGACCATCTAGATTTTAATTAGATTGGGGTAGAAAGTCAACTATGAAGGTCACTGTTGCTAAAAATAAATTATTTTCGTTTGGTTTTCAGATGATAACTTCAGAAATGCTTGATGGATTTGTTTGAAACTACATTTATGATAGCTTGGTTAAATATTAGATCTTTTGTTTTTTTTACAGATTACAACCATGTTTCAACATACAATATTCAGACCACACCTCATTTCAGCAGTCATAACCAAGCAGATTTAAATAAACTCAAGGACATATAGATCTCATCATCATCATTATCTGCTCATTATATCATTAATCATCAATTGGCATGTCAACATCACTTGCATCTCATGGTACACATGTTTTTTTTCAAGTTTTTGTTCAACTCGTTTGTTAAGATTTATTATGCATTTTTTAGTAAAGTGTATAAGCTATCAGGTTTATTTTTTGTCTTCATTTTCACTCCTTAATTTAAACAAGATATCCCAGAGAAATCTTGGCGCCCACCATTGAATGATCCATATCAGTCAAATGAAAGACTTGTCTTGTCTCTTCTTTCATAACATTTATTAATTCAATATCACACAATAAAGCAGGAGCAACCTGCAATTGTCAAAATCCAATTACCTGAGACGACGTCTCAAGTGATGTATTATAATCGCCTTTTGTCCGTCGTCCTGCGTCGTCCGTCCCTCATAAACAATTTACATTTTCGACTTCTTTTCCAAAACTACTGAACCAAATTGAATGAAATTCGAATGATATGGTCCCCACTCTCTAGGGGCCCGATGGGCGGGGCAAAAAAAGGTCAAATTGACTAAAACCGCAAAAATCTTCTTCTTTACTCTCTCATACAAGTATGGTGGGATCAGACACGTCAACGACTGGTTCGCCCGTTGTCAGTATAATGTGACCGGGTGGGGTGTGCTGCTGGGTGTCTTCGGCAGTATGCTTCAGTGAGGTAGACTATAAATCGGGAAAAGTTCCGGCCTATCACAAGGAGTCTTAACACGAACATACCGCAGCCTCCCAAAACACACACACGCACTCACCACACGCATGCATGTCGCACACACGGGAGGCCGTCCTTAAATGACCTTCGCTGTTAATAGGACGTTAAACAAAATAAACCAAACCAAACTGCTACCCCGACGCGGGCAGACGACAGCTGCAAAGTGTTTCAGTGTTTACATCTTCAAAAACGGCTTCACTGACCGTCGTAGGACAGGTTTATTAGAAGAACTTGCAGTCTTATATTTCTTTTCCATATTTAGCTCACCTGGACCGAAGGTCCGGTGAGCTTATGCCATGGTCCGTCGTCCGTCCGTCAACATTTGCTTCAAATCACTACTAGTCAAAAAGTTCAGATTTTGCATAAATAGTGACTCTTACCCCCAAGGGGCCCGAGGGGCGGGGCCCAATAGGGGAAATAGAGGTAATTCCTTTAAATCGCTACAAGTCATAAAGTTATCAATGGATGTTCTAAAAACAATCCTGGATGTCTTTCAGACCCTTAGAGAGTCTGGACTTCGTTATTTCTTTAAAGCAGTTTGGACCCCCACACCATTACCATATATAGCATTGTTTCAGACGAATTGAACATGAACATTATTTTGACATTTGGTCTAATCCAACCGGGTGAGCGATACAGGCCCCATGGGCCTCTTGTCTTTTTTTCTTTTTGAAATTAAAATGACTTTTTTTTTTTTTTAAATCTTCCAAATATTTCTGTGAAATTTTAATTCATTTGATAATTTAATATTAAAAAATCAAATAATTTTACTTCTTTTAAGCCAAATCTAGATAAGAATTTTGTCTTTTTTTGAAAAAGCATGATTTCCCAAATTCAGTGTCATATTTGTGTTATTAATGTTTTCATGGCCTGATTTGAGTTTTCACTTAAATTTTGGTTATATAACATTAACCAGGAATGCCGAAAAGTATTTAAGCATTTAAAATAGGTCAATACTAAATGATTTAGTATAACGTATTAAAATTATTACAAACCAATTTTCATTAAACCCTGTTGTATTTTCTCAATTGAACAAGGGCCCAATGGGCCCAAATCGCTCACCTGCAATGCAGTGATCTTTTCATATATGGATCCTTCAGTTATTTGAAAGCATGCTACAGGACCAATATAATGTCTCTCTGCACTTTGGCTTTTCACTAAAAGTCATTTAAAGATTTAAGCATACTTGTTCGCGTGACCTTGAATGTGAGTCAGGGTCATTCATTTGCAACAACTTGGTAGCCCTTCACCCCAGCATGCTACAGACCCAATATTAACTCCATGGGACTCTTGGTTATTGAGAAGAAATCGTTTAAAGATTTTAGCCTTTTTGACTCATGTGACCTTGAATGAAGGTCAAGGTCATTCATTTGAACAAACTTGGGAGCCCTTCACCCCAGCATGCTACAGGCCAAATATTAGGTCTCTAGGACTGTTGGTTATTGAGAAGAAGTCGTTTAAAGATTTTAGTCTTCTTGACTCCTGTGACCTTGAATGAAGGTCAAGGTCATTCATTTGAACAAACTTGGGAGCCCTTCACCCCAGCATGATACAGGCCAAATATTAGGTCTCTGGAACTCTTGGTTATTGAAAAGAAGTCGTTTTAAGATTTTAGCCTTTTTGACTCCTGTGACCTTGAATGAAGGTCAAGGTCATTCATTTGAACAAACTTGGGAGCCCTTCACCCCAGCATGCTACAGGCCAAATATTAGGTCTCTAGGACTGTTGGTTATTGAGAAGAAGTCGTTTAAAAATTTTAGTCTTCTTGACTCCTGTGACCTTGAATGAAGGTCAAGGTCATTCATTTGAACAAACTTGGGAGCCCTTCACCCCAGCATGCTACAGGCCAAATATTAGGTCTCTAGGACTGTTGGTTATTGAGAAGAAGTCGTTTAAAGATTTTAGTCTTCTTGACTCCTGTGACCTTGAATGAAGGTCAAGGTCATTCATTTGAACAAACTTGGGAGCCCTTCACCCCAGCATGCTACAGGCCAAATATTAGGTCTCTAGGACTGTTGGTTATTGAGAAGAAGTCGTTTAAAGATTTTAGTCTTCTTGACTCCTGTGACCTTGAATGAAGGTCAAGGTCATTCATTTGAACAAACTTGGGAGCCCTTCACCCCAGCATGCTACAGGCCAAATATTAGGTCTCTGGAACTCTTGGTTATTGAAAAGAAGTCGTTTTAAGATTTTAGCCTTTTTGACTCCTGTGACCTTGAATGAAGGTCAAGGTCATTCATTTGAACAAACTTGGTAGCCCTTCACCCCAGCATGCTACAGGCCAAATATTAGGTCTCTAGGACTGTTGGTTATTGAGAAGAAGTCGTTTAAAGATTTTAGTCTTCTTGACTCCTGTGACCTTGAATGAAGGTCAAGGTCATTCATTTGAACAAACTTGGGAGCCCTTCACCCCAGCATGCTACAGGCCAAATATTAGGTCTCTGGAACTCTTGGTTATTGAAAAGAAGTCGTTTAATTTTTTTTTAGCATATTTGACCCGTGACCTTGAATGAAGGTCAAGGTCATTCATTTGAACAAACTTGGTAGCCCTTCACCCAAGCATGCTACAGACCCAATATCAACTCACTGGGCCTCTTGGTTATTGAGACTGCCCTGCAGGTAGGGCGTAAGAATTGTACCTGCTGCCCCCATTGCATGATCGTAAGAGGCGACTAAACCTGGGATCTTATCTTTTCTCTTCTTTCCTAACAACTTTCTTCTTCCTAATGTCTCCCTTGACAATGCCTCACTTCTGGCCTTTAGTTGAAACGTTCGCCGCTGTGAGGAAGGTTTTGGGTTCTGTCCCCTAGCCGAGACATACCAGAGTCTTTAAAAATGGTAGTTGCTACTCCTGCTTAGCGCTCAGCATATTTGGAGTGGGACGACTGGTTCGCCCGTTGTCAGTATAATGTGACCGGGTGGGGTGTGCTGCTGGGTGTCTTCGGCAGTATGCTTCAGTGAGGTAGCACTATAAATCGGCAAAAGTTCCGGCCTATCACAAGGAGACTTAACACGAACATACCGCAGCCTCCAAAAGTACACATACGCACTCACCACACGCATGCATGTCGCACGCACGGGAGGCCGTCCTTAAATGACCTTAGCTGTTAATAGGACGTTAAACAAAATAAACCAAACCAAACCAAATGGTTATTGAGAAGAAGTCGTTTAAAGATTTTAGCCTTTTTGACCCCTGTGACCTTGAATGAAGGTCAACGTTATTCATTTGAACAAACTTGGTAGCCCTTCACCCCAGCATGCTACAGGCCCAATATTAGGTCTCTGGGCCTTTTGGTTATTGAGAAGAAGTTGCTTGAATGGAAAAGTTGACGCCGGACGGACGGACGCCGCGCCACGGCATAAGCTCACTTGCCCTTCGGGCAGGTGAGCTAAAAAGCATGAGGTATACTATATATATATAAACCACTACATTGACAAAATATGTAAAAAGAAATTAATATTTGTTAACTTATACTAAAATATTATTTATGATTTGTATTGCAGAATGCCAGGGACCGGGCCTAAGTCTTTTCAATGCGTTGCTTGTGGCAAACGTACACGGCCAAAAGAAAGATTTGTGAACACTGATGACTACAAAGACTTTATTCAGCATTTATCCATAGAATTTGCAGTAAATGACGTAACATGTCAAACATGTTTTGTGAAATACAAAAGGTCAGCAAAAACCGTAAAACCTAAGTTGTGTAAAAATGTGACCGATAGTGAAGATACACCAAACGATCCGAACTAAAACACCTCCACCTCCTAAAAAACCTAGAAATGATAACCAATTTAAAAGTCCTCAAAATATTCCATTACCCATTTTGTCATCTGGTAACAGCCATTCCACCTGCGGTATATGCAAAAAGAGAGGTTCAAAATTGATGACAGTTTCCATCGACTGCATAACTAGACTATTTGTAGAAAAGGGTCATCTGCTTCTAGCTGGATCTAGATGTTGCTGTAAACACCTCGATTCAGATAAATATTTAAATGAAGAGGCACTTTGTTCTGTGATCGACAACTCGACGAATTCTCAGGAAGGCAGCACATATTTTAATAAAACAGATATTTCATCACTAATTGCAAACATAAGAGCTATTGCAGTGCAAAATGAACGATACCGAGTTGACTTTGATTATCAGAATCTCACAGGCATTACAAAAGCTGACTTCAATGACTTATGCTTACTTTTATCGAGTAGCACATCCATTCGATGTACAAAAAACCGAACAGGTAGAACATGTATTGCATTATTGCTCGTTAAATTGAGAACAGGCATGTCAAACCGACTACTGTCCACTTTATTTAATATTGGATCCCAACTGCTTCAAAAAAATAATGAAGTCCAGACTAAGGTCTAAAATGTTTTTAGAACATGCATTCATCACTTTATGACTGGTAGGGTTTAGATGAATTACATTTATTTACCCTTAAAGGAATAACCTCTACTTCCCCTATGGGGCCACGCTCATTTGGCCCCTCGGGGTTAAAGTAACCATTTATGCAAAATCTGTTCCCCTTCCCAAAAGGATTTTTCTGTCCAAATTGGGTTCAAATCCATTCATAACTTTATGATAGGTAGCAACTTAAAGGAATTACCTCTATTTCCCCTATTGGGCCCCCGCTCATTTGGCCCCTCGGGGGTCAGAGTCACGATAGATCCAAAATCTGTTCCCCTTCCCCAAGGATGTTTCTGACCAAATTGGGTTCAAATCCATTCATAACTTTATGACTAGTAGCGATTTTAAGGCATTAGCTCTATTTCCCCTATGGGGTTTGGTTTGGTTTATTATGTTTAACGTCCTATTAACAGCTAAGGTCATAGGACCCCGCCCCTTTGGCCTCTTGGGGGTCAGAGTCACCATTTATGCAACATCTGTTCCCCTTCCCCCAAGGATGTTTATGACCAAATTTGGTTCACATCCATTCATAACTTTATGACCAGCAGCAATTTAAAGGAATTGCCTTAATTTCCCCTATTGGGCCCCGCCCCTCCGACCCCTTGGGGGTCAGAGACACCATTTATGCAAAATCTGAACCCCTTCCGCCAAGGATGTTTCTGACTAAATCAGCGAAAAATCCAATAAGAACTTTTTGACAAGTAGCGATTTGAGGCAAATGTTGACGGACGACGGACGCCGCGCCACGACATAAGCTCATTACCTTCGGTCCAGGTGAGCTAAAAACAGATCACTCGTCAAACCCATGGTAATCGTAACAACAACTGGGTACATTGTTTCTATTTTGGGACCATATCACGCCGATTAAATAAACAACGATGCTTCCATACTGAAACATATTATCCAGACCAACATGGAGAACATGACGAATTGGCTGCAGACAGATGATCTCCTAGTTGTGGACAGAGGATTTAAAGATTCCCTGGAGTGACCTCGGAATAGTACCAGATGCCAACATTCCTTCAGAGAGGTCAAAACAACACGCACTAGAAGAGGTAATATTACAAAATATTCAATGTTATTACTATGAGTATAAACATACAATTTTATTTAAGTGATACAATTACCTAGATGTTGTTACATTGCAATTCTGCTGTGACATAAACAATTAGAATAAGTGTTGTGTTGATGCTCCCAACATTACCAAATATTGTTCAGTCATCATATATTTTGAAAATTTTTGAAATTAAAATCTAGATGGTCATTCTCACTATGTTGCATGACCATCTAACAACATCCCATTTTAATTATATTGTGAACTTTTATACATCTTGGGTGCGCTCGAGACGCCTGTCCAGAACATGTTCCGAATGTTCCTTAAATCGAATGCGCCGGAACAGGAAGTTAATGATTAAATATGGCGTCGGTTGCCACTGTTGTGGGTGCATGGATAAGGAAAACCGCGAAACCGATGAAGTTTATTGGAGTGTTTTCACTTTTACAGCGAGTACATTTGCTGTGAACTTGTCAATACCTCGAGGTGTGCATCGCATTGCAAAAACGAGCCCATTTAAGCGATTTGCTCCATCCACCATTCCTGATTCAACTATGAAACGTAGATTATGGCCACAAATTAATTACGTTAATTGTTCATGATCTGGCATAATTCATAGATTTGGACTGTTCCTATAGAGCAATACAGTTATCCTCATCATTGGTCTCAGTCGGTTGTTTGGATGATATTTTATATGATGGAACAATACTCGGGTCATTTCCAAGTAACTCATCTAACTCAGTCTGATATTCATATGTTTTCGAATTATTCCCCGTCTTCTGATTGTAGTCTTAACTTTCTTATAACCTCGAAGAAAGGTCTTCCACCGTCGCCTTTTTTATTCGGGTCTTTTGCAATTATGTTCCACATCACTTTCTTTCTCAACTTTTTCATGGTTCGCCAGTTGTCAGTATAATGTGACCGGGTGGGGTGTGCTGCTGGGTGTCTTCGGCGGTATGATTCAGTGAGGTAGCACTATAAATCGGCAAAAGTTCCGGCTTATCACAAGGAGACTTAACACGAACACACCGCAGCCTCCCGAAACACACATACGCACTCACCACACGCATGCATGTCGCTCGCACGGGAGGTCGTCCTTAAATGACCTTAGCTGATAATAGGACGTTAAACAAAATAAACCAAACCAAATCATCATACAATTTGTATAATTCAATCAACATCAGTGTTGGCGCTCTGGTCCAGACTATACTTTCAGTTTCTATATTAGAAGTACCTTGTTCTACACCGAGACTGGCACTGCTGGTTGTAGAACTGGAAGCCTTTTCCTGGCCATTGCATGTATGTTTATTGTACGTTTTATCATCCAGAAAAAGTGCTGAGCAGATAAAAAAGGGTTCTGTCGTCTTCAACATTACACAGCTGCTGCCTCTCGTTTTTATCAGTTGAAACTACAATACATGCCAGTAAAGCATCAATTAAAAACAAAAAACAAAAACGATTAGGTTATTGTGCAATTGATACAATAGACAATGTCAGATATTAAAAAAAACCTACAGTATTAGGCTAGCTTTTAAAAGCTATATATTATTCTTGACAAAACGTGGTCAACAATAGTATGTCTACTTTAAATTGTATGATCATTCAGAATTTGACATCAGTCTTTCCACTCCATGATGATCCATACTGGATTAAAATATTTCACTTGATTCTATGTTAATTTTGACAAACAGTACTGTACACGCTTAAATTTCTCCTTGAAAGTGTGTCTATTACTGATGAGTATCGAGAAAAGATATATTCGTACTACTGCAGAAGTCCACAAAGTCTAAGAACTTTCTAAAGTTTATTCAATATTTGCTTCAACATTGGATAATCCTTCGAATTTGTTTCCATATAAACTCTGAAATATTGGATCACACCTACCTTGGCATGTGTGCTGTAATGCAGCCTCTTCTGTGACAAAGAATACACAACAATTCGTGCATTTGTATAAATTTGTTCCATCTCTTGAGCTTGTGGTCGCCATTTTTTTTCTACTTGTGATGTAACTGTGCCGTGTGCACCACCGATTTTGCTGGCACAAGCAGAACATGTCCAGAAAAGTGTTCCGGTGCATTCGATTTACGTTCTGCTTGTGCAGGACGTCCAAGACAGCGTCTCGAGCACACCCCATGTCAATATGAATGCCTGAGGTTTGCTGACAAACGCATCATATGGAGCTAGTGAGAACTGTATCCATCTTATTTACATGTTTACACACTTGTTGGGGAACCACTAACTACCAGTTTAGCATACCAAGGTGTGTCATTCTATATTCCTATGTACCCCTCTCACCCACCCTGTTGGTTTGGCATGGTACCATGAAAGCCATCCATAGGCTGTCACTTTGATTAAATATGTTTTATGTCTATTACAGAATGTCATAAATAGAAAAAAAAATTAAAGTGTTTGTATATATGTTCTGTTCCAGGCCAATGCTTCTCGACTCGTAACAAAAATCCGATGGATAGTCGAGTCAGTAAATGGACGGTTGAAGAGGTGGCGATATCTTCAGAATGTCATGCCGAACATTTAGATACCAGCCATTGGCGACTACGTGCGGCTTGTTGCAGCCCTGTGCAACCGCTACCGAACACCACTTAGCACTGGCACAACTGAACGTGACCAACTGGTAGCAGCTAAGATGAAGGTTTTGGTTTGGTTTATTTTGTTTAACATCCTATTAACAGGGAAGATGAAGGTAATAAAAAGTTAAATAGATAAACTACAGTTGAGTGTAGACTAAAGTTTACACCCAAGTGCACTCCGAGTGCACTCCATTTGGACTCCAGGTAAACTTGGAGTGCACTCCAAGTGGACTCCGAGTCTACCTGGAGTCCTATAAGACACCATGTCTGCCCCGGGTCTATAATCAGACTATAGCATATATATATATTAATACCTTGATGCTTTTAATATAATTCATATATAAATAAACAGATTTTTACAAATTACTTTTGTTCTGTTAATATTGCTATTTACATTTGTTAGTCTACTAGGAATATTTATTTTATTGTTAATACATGGTAATAATGCCTACATGTTAAATCTATATTTATTAAGATCCATAAAATACAGTTATACAATTTATGCTATAATCAGGTTTTTATGAAAGTTAATTTCTTATTATTTCATATTTTATTAAAATGTAATTAAATTGTATTTCATTTTATTAAGGAAGTGAAAATTATTTCAATTAGAATATTTATTTCTGTACACATATCATGACTTTAAAGGAAGTTTAGATACTGTATCTATATTATGTTATTGATTATTCAAAATATTGAAAGTTTACAGTATTTAATGACTTATGTGTTTTTTTAATAAGACATTCTCTACATGAAAGGAAAATATAACTACAGATATGTGCTCAGTCAGGCAAGTAATTATAAAATAAACATAATCAATATAGGTTTATATTTTAAAATGTATTGTTAAAAATATACATTTACAACTGTACATATTTACGAGCATTACCTGGTTAAAATAATGTTCTGACATAATGTACACACAAGTATGTAGTTCTGTACTACCCATAATAAATGACAGTATCGGTTATAATTGCTATTATTATTGGCCATGCATGACTAACTCTGGCCTGACACACATGAGAACTGTGCCAGGTGAGTTTTAGGAGCCAGCTACAGGTACTGTCCTGGGTTCACAGAAATACCTATGTCCATATTTGTCGTTGTATGGCTTCAAATGATGAAGCTGTGTAAAGCAGGGTGTGTAGCCTGAGGCCATCAGAACAGTAAGATTATATCCTGACCTGAAGGAAAGGATTGTAGCTCTCCATCTGAGAGGCCTTAATCAGACCAAAATTATAAACGAAATACCGATGTAATTAAGGTGGAAATGTCAAAATAAGCTGTAAAACCATTAACAAACTGGTAAACAGGTTTTAGAAGACCAACTCTATTGAAATGAAGTCATTCTATACTGAAATTAGAGAGTAAAAATAAGCTGTTTCTTATTACATTGTAACCTGTCTAAACTGTAAGTCATTCAAGACTAAACATATTGGCCGGTTTATGCAGGTGTCCGGTATGTAGAGATACAATGTTGAATGATATAAGTTCAGAAAAAAATAATGCAAATCAAATTAAGAAATGATGCAGTTCTTACCTTGTTATATTAAAAAATATAAAGACATTGCTTTAAAAAAATATTTGTAAAGAAAGAGATAAAAAAAAAATCAAAAAAAAAATCAGTATAATTCCCAATGGTATAATAAATGTAAATTCACCATTTCCCAAAACCAACCTATAGCCTTATACCCGTAATTAGTACACATTGTTCTCGTCCAGGAAATAGGATTATGGAGACTGAGGTACAATTTGCCTCTGGGCAGTTGGACACCGGCAACCTAGTGTACCATTTGCCTGTAAAACTGACCTGTTGGAACTACATCGTTTTCTATTCCTATTCAGTCAATATCTATCATCGATGTGTCACTCATACATTTAATGTAACAGATACAGGTCATGAATGTACAATGGTTGTTCAAGACAATTATAAAATCATAAAGTTAAATGTTCAAACTTTAAAAAATAAAAGTCATAAGTAAGCTGTAGTTAGTGTATGGAATGTTTGATAAGTATTTACTTAACTCATACATGAAAATTATATTAATCTATGGTGATTTACATTATAATTGACTTCTAATACTCTATACATACTTCCATTATAATATCAAAGACACAAAGTAATAGTACCAGTTTGAAATAAAATATCTTTTGTCATTTTTTATATATATATATAATAATGACTAATAACTGTTGTTGTAATAGTATCTTAATAGGAATGGACAATCAAATCATTTCAAAAGGTCAGATATAGACAGTCACAAGTCTGTACCTATATTCTATATGACCTTGGTATATAGGTTAGCCCGAGTTTCCTCTGGCCCTGACACCATATACACCAGATATGGTGTCAGGGCCAGAGGAAACTCAGACTAGGTAAAGGTAAGTTGTGATGACCAGTTTCTATCTAACAATTAAGGGGGTCTTTATCTAGTTAGATGACCGTGTACACCTGTCCAAATCTTCACACCTTATAAGGTAAACTGGGAGGAAGGGGTCATTATTGGGGTCAGTGTAAGTCTGTCTTTTCTCCATACCCCTGTAATCACGCTTGATATACAGGTAAATATTGATCTGGAAGTGGGGAGTGGGGATGGGGGGCGGGATTGTATCTTATATAATAGTTAAAAGAACTCCATGTATTGTATGACCTGGATTTAATGAGGCAGGTATAACAAAAAAACAAAAAGTTGGTTTACCATAACAAAAACATATTAAACTCTAAACAAAACTAGACATTGGATCCAGAATATGCTATCAAGGTGATAAAAAGAAACACTTTCTTTTGTATTGTATATTAAGTAAAATATAAACTGTTGGAAGTAAAGTATTTAAAATATTAAAAACAGTAGTACTTTGAGTACAAGATAGTTCCAGTACACATTCAGACTACATTTTGAGAGACCACAAACAACTTGCCAAATACATTTTTGTTTATTCCCAATTTCTATTCATTTACGGCGTGGCTTGTTAAAACTCTTCAAATCAAAAGAATGCTGTCATACATTTTTCAACAGAGTGCCATATCTATTCAGTCACTTATATAGGGTTTTCTAATAAAAAAAATCAATTATATTAGATGCATTGTTTGTTAACCAAGTAAAAATGAACCAACAAAATTATATGATATATACAAAGATAAAACAGTAACACATATCTTATTGCTACATGTTTTAGGAGTCTAAATGTATAGGAGTATACATATATATATAAACATTATGTGTATATGTACTTGGTTACAGGTACATGTGATATATGTGTACCCAGGTAGAATTGGAGCCTGATAGGACTCCAGGTAAACTTGGAGTGCACTCGCAGTGCACTCCAAGTTTACCTGGAGTCCAAACGGAGTGCACCTTGTGTAACCTTTAGTCTACACTCAACTGTAGGTATATATATCTACTGAGTCGGACTGTGTATTACCATAATTTTTGCCATTTGAGTTGATTAATTTTACATTTGTATAGAGACATGTCTATGGAAAAACTTAACATTATCGTTATATTTAAAAAAATGGTCATAAGGTTATTTTGAGTCTGGAATTGTGGCATGAATGATGAATGGATCAAATTATCTGTTTTTGTTTTAGGTTCTGGCGTCCAAGGGGAAAGCTCTTCAGCAGCGTGTCCAGGAAGAGAATCTGGACAACCGAAATCACTCCTGGAAATCTATAGATGTTGCCGATGCTGTTGACCAGTTTCCCTCCATGTCAAAAGAAGACATCAGAAACCTGACTATCGGAGTGTACCAAGTGAAGCTTGCTCGTTCTTGCACATCAGAGCACTTAAGCGAGGAAGGCGACTACACAATCATGGTAAATGATGAGGTTAATGGTATGCTACGTGCCCGTATTCAGAGTCGACACACAAGTGCAAAGAAATATCTTCTTTGGTTCGACTACAGCTCCGCTGTTGTTTTAGGCTGGTTTTGTCAGTGCAAGACTGAAGCTCTGGGATATGCATGACATGTGGGAAGTGTTAGGGGCGTGAAAGACTGGTCTGCGTTTCTGGAAGACGCTGCTAAGGTTCCAGAACTTGTAGACGGATCTGATAGCGACGATAGTGACCCTGAGGAGTGATAAGGCGTATGATTAATTTTGGTGTATATTATGACATTGTTATTTTATCATTTCTCATCGGCCGTAAGGTTGATTAGATGTTTTTTGTATCAGCTATTTGGTCACACATGTTAATGGACACTTTAGTAAATATTTATATTTTCTCAAGTGAAATCACTTAATTCCTGTAACATCAGGATTAATTAACTATTGAAAAGTTATGTTCACCTTAGTCATGCTATTTTGATTATATCTTGATTGACATGATATTTTGATGATATTCTATTCTGACATTTTTTTTTATATTCTGATAACATGCTATTTTGTTATTTTGTTGATAACATGATCCTTTAATACTCTGATGACATACTGATAACATGATCCTTTAATACTCTGATGCCATGCTGTTTTGTTGATAACATGATCCTTTAATACTCTGATGCCATGCTGTTTTGTTGATAACATGATTCTTTAATACTCTG
>NC_047028.1:8264063-8269063 GCF_902652985.1 Pecten maximus | reverse complement strand
AAACATTTGTGCAAATATTTTAGTGAGCACTGCATGATTTGTTTTGTTTTTAATTTTTTTCCAGACTGCGGGCGAAGATAGTGGTCGACTTTCTGATTCATGATATTGAATCATGGAAGGCCAAAGCACAACGTAAATAAAACATGTTTAGTTCCATGTTTATTGTTTAAATTAACCTTGTTTTTTTTTGTCATCTGGGCCAAATGCTAAGATTGATAATGATTGCTACTAACCCTTAAAGCGCCTCTTCGCACACTTGTTTTCCCATAATTAAACGGACTAGGGTAGGTCCAAAAGATGTGTAATGCTACTATGATGTACTGGCAGTGTTTTTTTTACGTTCGTTTTACAACAACCTGTGCCTTTTTAATTGGGGAAAATACAGCCGCATTTGTTTTGGAACTTTTTACTTTAACTTGGGTATCATGTCTGTATTATGAAGCAGAATATAACCACATTTGTCAATATTAGGTAAATGCCCATTTTAAAATGGAGGTAAATATTTAAAATTACAATTATAGACCTATTTTTTTAAATTTTGGAAAATTTGAAAACTATTTTGGGAAAATAACACACTTTTTGGCTAATGGAAGCAGCCTATATTCGGCTGTAGATTTCACCTAAATAAATCACTGACTGGGTCCAGTATTTATGTCAATCTTGATCGATCAGTAGTTTACTGAAACCCTAGCAAGCAGGCTAAAAATAGGCATAGCGTGCATCTCATAGCGTTGTATATATGTAATCAGTAGCATGTGAAATGTCCATCTGGACGAAATAGGATTTGCTTTATGAAATTTTAAACATTTCACGTAAGAAGTGAATCTCATCTAGAAATGCATAAAGGTCTTTCATAGGAAGGTATGTTTAAGTATAATAATTGTGTGTAAAATATTTCAAACATTTTAGAAAAATATTAACACAACTTTTTCGAAGAGGCGCTTCAATTTGTTGCATGTTTGTCCATGAACAATTATTTACTGAATTTTCATGTGTGTTCTCTTAGATATCCTGCCCTGACTCCCCCTTCGACAGGGTGTTGAACCCTGAGCAAAAAAATTTCACCACTAAAAAAACGTACAAGAGTACGTAATTTTTATTTTTTACATGGTTCGCACAGAAATGAATAGTGCTTGAATTTGAGGCCTGTGGATGAAAAGTGCTTGAATTTTATAACATTGTGCTTGATTTTCAGACCATTCTGGTTGAATTTTATTTGCCAGGAAATTTGAAATAAATCAAATTTTATTTTCAAGGCAATTCAAAATAAAATCCATATTGGATTGATGCTGATAAATATTTGTTTTGACGCCATTTGTCATCGCCATTGGTATTTCATTGTACATACACGGGTCTCTTTCAGATTGTGTCAGAACTTTTACCAAAGCATCAACATCGCAATAAAGTACTTGAAAAGTACTTGAAAAACAACATGGAATCTGCTTGAAAAATGCTTGTATTTTGTTTTAATAGATCTGTATGAACCATGTTTTATTTATTTTTATATTTTGACTTTTCAGTCTCGAATGTGCGGGTGGAAACTTTTATTATTATTTTTACATGGATTTGTGAATTGATCAATCTAACATCACAGACTATATATTCATGACTGGTAAAGTGGAGGTAAATTTAAATGATAATGGCATGAAATGTTTCAGCATATCATATGGCCAAATAATTACTGACACATATCAATGTATCTTTACACCACTAATATATATCTTTACAAAAATATTTTTAACATTGTTTTATATAATTATTACAGGGGCTCTCCGAAAGAAACCAAATTCTTTACAGATGTGGTTGGAGGACCTGAAGTGGGCTGAACAAGGCAAGGATCAGTTAATACAAGAGGCCCATGGGCCTTAACGGTCATCTGACTCAAAATTAAAGACCCTTATACTATTGTAGTATGCATTCTCTGTAGTAAAGTGGTACTGTTGTCCATGGCGGCCATCTTGGATTTATGACCGACCTGAAAAATTACAACGCTTGGTCAAGACCATCTCAAGATCATTTCTGGTAAGTTAGAGCTAAATCCCACTGATGGAATTTGAGAAGAAGTTTTAAATAGGTGTTGTTAAGGAAGAACCATGATTGCGCAATCATGTTACAAAATAGCCACCATGGCAAAGTTTTAATGGGACCGAAAAATAATAACACTTTGTTGCCTCTCCTTCCTTAACATCCTCACCAATTTCCAGCTCAATGGCACCAGTGGAACTGGAGAAGAAGTCTAAAATGTGTTTTTCAAGATGGCTGCCATGGCGGCCATCTTGGGTTTCTGACCGACCTGAAAAATATTAACACTTTGTAAGGGCCATCTCAGGATCGTTTCTGGTAAGTTAGAGCTGAATCCCAGTGATGGAATTTAAGAAGAAGTTTGAAATAGGTGTTGTTCAGAAGAACCATGATTGCGCAATCATGTAACAAAATGGCCACCGTGGCTGCCATGTCAAAGTTTTTACGGGGCCGAAAAATAACAACACTTTGTTGCCTCTCCTTCCTTAACATCCTCACCAATTTCCAGCTCAATGGCACCGCTGGAACTGGAGAAGAAGTTTAAAATGTGTTTTTGAAGATGGCTGCCATGGCGGCCATCTTGGATTTCTGACTGACCCGATAAATAACAACACTTGGCCAGGACCATCTCAGGATCATTTCTGGTAAGTAAGAGCAGAATCCCACTGGTGGAATTTTAGAAGAAGTTTGAAATAGGTGTTGTTCAGAAGAACCATGATTGCGCAATCATGTTACAAAATGGCTGCCGTGGCTGCCATGTTGAAGTTTTTACGAAGCCGAAAAATAACAACACTTTATTGGCTCTCATTCCTTAACATCCTCACCAATTTCCAGCTCAATGGCATGAGTGGAACTGGAGAAGAAGTTTAAAATGTGTTTTTCAAGATGGTTGCCGTGGCGGCCATCTTGGATTTCTGACCGACCTAAAAAATAACAACACTTTCTCAGGACCATCCCAGCATCAGTTCAGGCAAGTTTCAGCTCAATCTGACCAGTGGAACTTGAGAAGAAGTTTCAAATGTGTTTTCAAGATGGTGGCTGTGGCGGCCATCTTGGATTTCAGACTGACCCGAAAAATAACAACACTTGGTCAGGACCATCCCAGCATCATTTCAGGCAAGTTTCAGCTCAATCCCACTGGTGGAACTTGAGAAGAAGTTTGAAATGTGAAAAGTTTACGCACGGCGGACGGCGCACGACGACGGACGAAACATGATGACTATAGGTCATCCTGACCCTTCGGGTCAGATGACCTAATAATTTTTAGACAATGTTTGGGTTCAAACTAGCATGGTACTTTTGTCTGTTTAATCCTTATTCTTTTTATGCCCCAGCAACTGTCTGAAACAGCGTCTTAGCTCTCCTGGGCATAATAAAAAAAAATCTGTAAAGAATAGTTAATGGGCGATAAAGTGACGACCAGGGGATTCATGTCGAACCGACATTGTCTAGTTAACTTATTGCTTTATATCTCTCATCACATGGCACAATCAATAACGTGGAATGTCAATCCAAAACAGTTCACATTGTAATTCAACTTAATTCCATAAATTTATTATTCGGGTGGCGAGCGTGGTGCAGTAATTAAGCTACACAGTATATTTATGTCCCAAGATGGGCTGTCTGTCTGTTCGAAACTTTAACATTGGTCAGAGCTTTCCTCCCACGTTTCTTACTGCGCTGTATTTCATTGCCTTTGTTTTCGGTGCCGCTTGGTGCCAACAATTTTGTTCCCATTTAATACCGACATATTATGTTTAATACCAACGTATATTTTTAACTTTTGGTTGGCGCTGTATGATACTTACGCGTAGATCTGCCTTTATAAAAGTTATCATAGCTACCTAGCTTGAACCAAAAGAGGTAAGTGTCCATATGTGTATTACCACAACTGTTGACCTGGTCGTCCACTGTTATAATAACAGATATAATGTTTATATTTGTATTTCTTGTGACGACACCTTTCCAATGTCACTGACCTACTTGTGACCTTAAGTAAGCGGCGGTCGGGGGCAAAGTGTTTCATAAACAAATCTTGTTTATTTTTATAGGTGGATTTGACGTCAATGAGAGTCAATCTTCTGATGAAGAATCCTGTCTTTCCGGCATCCAACCTGTCAACGAGGGCCAATCTTCTGTCGATCAACCTGGCATCCAACTAACTGTCAAAGAGGGCCAATCTTCTGTCGATCAACCTGGCATCCAACTAACTGTCAAAGAGGGCCAATCTTCTGTCGATCAACCTGGCATCCAACTAACTGTCAACGAGGGTCAATCTTCTGTCGATCAACCTGGCATCCAACTAAGTGTCAACGAGAGCCAATCTTCTGTCGATCAACCTGGCATCCAACTAACTGTCAACGAGGGCCAATCTTCTGTCGATCAACCTGGCATCCAACTAACTGTCAACGAGGGCCAATCTTCTGTCGATCAACCTTGCATCCGACTAACTGTCAACGAGGGCCAATCTTCTGTCGATCAACCTGGCATCCAACTAACTGTCAAAGAGGGCCAATCTTCTGTCGATCAACCTGGCATCCAACTAAGTATCAACGAGGGCCAATCTTCTATCGATCAACCTGGCATCCAACTAACTGTCAAAGAGGGTCAATCTTCTGTCGATCATCCTGGCATCCAACTAAGTGTCAACGAGGGCCAATCTTCTGTCGATCAACCTGGCATACAACTAACTGTCAACGAGGGCCAATCTTCTGTTGATCAACCTGGCATCCAACTAACTGTCAACGAGAGCCAATCTTCTGTCGATCAACCTGGCATCCAACTAACTGTCAAAGAGGGCCAATCTTCTGTCTATCAACCTGGCATCCAACTAACTGTCAACGAGGGCCAATCTTCTGTCGAGCAACCTCTGAGGTAATTACCTTTATCAGTGATTAGCGATAATTTTTTCTTCTTTTTATCTCTCGAACACTTTCATACCTTTAAAAATTGTGTACTCTTGTATAATTTAAAAATGT